>NW_025871393.1:0-1935 GCF_002878395.1 Capsicum annuum
GATAAATTAAGAAACCTCGCTACTAAAGGTGTTAAAATATTTTGTTCCGGAAGCGGTAGTGGTAGTAAAAAGCTATTCTGAACTTAGAAATTTAAAAAATATTTTTTCCCGATTCCCCCTATTTACTTGGTTGGTGCTATGCTAAATCCGTGCATGAAATATAATAATATGCTCCACTTTAGTACTCTTATTTATACTAACTTAGAAATAACTACTAACCATGATTCTGAACAAGTACAACCTGATTTGTGGACGGCTATGGCCGATGCAAAGGATTACATAGAAAAATTATATAATCATTATGCTGATTTATTTGATTTATCCGTACCTACAAATATCACTCCAACTGTCGCTCCTCATCCTCCCGAGGAGCCATCATCTTCTAAAAGGCCGGCACATAGTGGTTTTCCTGATTCGTTTTATGATTTAAATTGTTGGAACAATGTTAATGAGAGAACTTACACATCAATTTACCGGGAAGAGCTGAAATATTATCTTTGGACGGTACCAGAGGATCGCAGACGACGGATCAACACGTTGGATTGGTGGAGGAGTAATGAAACACAATATCCTGTGCTTTTAAGATTAGCTAGAGATATCTTGAATGTTCCAATGTCAACTGTTGCATCAGAGAGCGCCTTTAGTCAGGGACGACAGCAGCTTGGAGACAACCGACACTCATTGGGAAGCAATGCAATGAATGTTCTAGTTTGCCTCAGAGATTGGATTAGAGCAGAAAGAAGAAACCAAGGAATGAAACCGGAGTTGAGCGAAGAGCTGAAACTTGAAGAAATTATGACTTCACAGGAGAACTCAGCAGAATCAAGTCCAATGCATGGTTTTGCCCCCGTTGACTTCGACTATCCTATGCAAGTTTCTATTAATATTAACATGATTGAGTTGGAAAAAATGATGCACAATTTGTAGATTTTTCATTCATGTAAATTATAAATTTTGGATCATTTTGCAATCAATAAAATTCCCCAAATTCATTCACTCCTTAGTCCTTGCTTTTTATATTTTTTTCATTTAACGATTTAAAATTTTAATTTGGATTTCTATTTTTCTACTTTAAATTAAAAATTACTTCTAATATACTATTAATTTAATACCAAATATTATTAATTTATTTTATTAAGTAGCATATGTTTTGTATATTTGTATATATATCTTCTATAGAAGTGTATATTTAATGTATACATGTGTATATATTTTATAAATTAGTATATAATTATATCTATATATATTGTAATGTATATATATATATTGTAGTATATTTTATAAGTACTAGTATATATACATTGAATGGTGCGTATAGATGAGTAATTGACTAATTGTGTATATGTGTATATATTTTTTAAATTCTAATGTAGTATATACTATATATATAGTGTATATATATTATTTAATGTATTTATAATGTATATAGGTGGGTATATGTAATGTATGTTGAAAGAATTTTTTTTTTTTAATATTTTTGACCGGGTTTGACCAATTTTTTAACTAGGTTTGACCGAGTTTTGGTGGGTTTGACCGGTTTGGGTTAAGTGGGCCGGGTTAGGGTGGGTTTTAATTTTTTTACTATTTGGCCCAGACCGGCCCATCTAGTGCCAAAATCGGCCCTTAACCGGCCCTCAACCCAGTTAAAATAGAAGGGCCGGTTCCGAGTTGGCCGGCCCAGCCCGTTTGACACCCATAGGGCAGACTTTAAGGAAGGCCGCTTTCAACGCCTTGACCTCTTTATGAATATCCAAGAGTTTATGAGAAATATGTTATACCCTTTGTGTAGCCGTAAGTTGGGTTTAGAATATTATAGCCTCCAAAAACTTAATAGGATTGAACTCGTCTTGTAAAATCCTAAAAAAATTCAATGTATACAATAATAAAGTATGGGCAAAATTCAGAAATAGCATAATTAACCCTTTAATTATGAGA
>NW_025871394.1:0-4913 GCF_002878395.1 Capsicum annuum
CGCGCCGTTTCGCCCATTTGTCCACCCAAATGGCAATAAAAATTTAAACGAACCATACTGGGATGATCCCCAACCTACCTGGCACGCCCATATTAATTTTCGATGAATAGAACACCCAAACCCCGGGCCAACCCTCAAAACCATGGGCTATACCAGACCGATTTTGCTCGAAAATGCCCTGTTTGTGCCTTTTTGCCTGTTTATCCACCCAAATAGCCATGAAAATTTAAATGGACTACACTGGAATGATCCCCAACCTCCCTGGTATGCCCTATTCGATTTTCAGCCTACAGGACGCCTGGATCCCAGGCTCAACCCCAAAATCGTAGGCTATAGCACACTGATTTAGCTTGAAAATGCCTCGTTCGTGCCATTTTTCCCTTTAGTCCACCCAAATGGTCACGAAAATTTAAACGGATACACTAGGATGATCCCCAACCTCCCTGGCATACTCCGATCAATTTTTTGCTCACACCACGCCTGGATCCCAGGCCCACTTCCAAAATCGTGGGCTATAGCATGCCGATCTGATTCAAAAATGCCCCGTTTATGGTATTTTGCTGGTTTGTCCATCCAAATGGCCATGAAAATTTAAACGGACCATACTGGGATGATCCCTAACATCCCTGGCATGCCTCAGTTGATTTTCGACCGACAGCACGCCTCAACCCAGACCCCACCCCTAAAATTATGTGCTATAGCACACCAATTTGGCCCAAAAAAGCCCCGATCGCATTGTTTCGCCTGTTTGTCTACCCAAATGGCCACGAAAATTTAAATGGACCATACTGGGATGATCCGCAACCTCCCTGGCATTCCCTATTCTATTTTCGGCATCCAGTACGCTCCGACCCCGAGCCTACCCCTAAAATTGTGGGCTATAGCACATCGATTTGGCTCGAAAATGCCCTGTTAGCGCCATTTTGCCTATTTATTTATCCAAATGGCCACGAAAATTAAAGAGGACCATACTAAATGATCCCCAACCTCCCTGTCATGCCTCAATTGATTTTTGGCCCACAGCACACCCGAACCCCAGGACCACCCCTAATACCGTGGGCTATAGCACACCGATTTGGCCTGAAAATGCCCCGTTCGCACCATTTCGCCCGTTTGTCAACCCAAATGGCCAAAAAAATTTTAATGGACCACATTGGGATGATCCCAAACCTCCCTGGCATGCCCAATTAATTTTTGGCACACAGCACACCCGGACCCTGAGCCCACCCCCAAAACCGTAAGCTATAGCACATTGATTTAATCCAAAAATGCCCCATTTGCACTGTTTTGTCCGTTTATCCTCCCAAATCGCTACAAAAATTAAAACGGACCACACTAGGATGATACTCAACCCCCTAGCATGCTCCGGTCAATTTTCCGCCCACAGCATGCCCAGACTCTGGGCCCACCCCCTAAACTGTGGGCTATAGCACTCCGATTTAGCCCGAAAATGCGCCGTTCGTGCTGTTTTACCCTTTTGTCCATCCAAATGGCCCCAAATATTTAAACGGACTACACTGGGATGATCCCCAACCTCCCTGGCATACACCGGTTGATTTTTGACCGGCAGCACACCCGAACCCCGAGATAACAACACATTGATTTAGCCCAAAAATGCCTCGTTCGCGCTGTTTTGCCTGTTTGTCCTCCCAAATGGCCACAAAAACTACAATGTACCACACTGGGATGATCCCCAACCTCCCTAGCATTCCCATAGCACGCCCAGACCTCGAGGCCAGCCCCAAATGTAGGTTACAGCACACCAATTTGGCCCGATAATGCCTCGTTCGCACTATTTCGCCTGTTTGTCCACCCAAATGGACATGAGAATTTATACGGATCACACTGGGATGATCCACAACCTCCCTGGCATGCCCAGTTTTTTGGCCTCCAACATATCTGGACCCCAATTCCACCCTTGAAATAGTGGGCTATAGCTCACCGATTTGGCCCAAAAATGTCCAGCTCGTGCAGTTTTGCTCGTTTGTCCAACCAAATGGCCATGAAAATTTAAACAGACCACACTGTAATGATCCCCAACCACCCTGGCATGGCTCGGTTGATTTTTTACCCACAGTACTCCCGGACCCCGATTCCACCCTAGAAATCGTAGGCTATAGAACATCGATTTAGCCAGAAAATGCCTCGTTCGCGTTGTTTTGCCCGTTTATCCACTAAAATGGTCATGAAGATTTAAATAGACCACACAGGGATGATCCCCAACCTCCATGGCATGCCTCGGTCAATTTTTAGGCCACAGCACTCTCGAACCCCGGGCCCACCCTCAAAACCGTGGGCTATATCATACCGATTTGGCTTGAAAATGCCCCGTTCGTGCTGCTCCACCTATTTGTCCACCTAAATAGCCACAAAACTTAAAACGGACCATACTAGGAAGATCTCCAACCTCGCTGGCATGCCTCGATTGATTTATGGCCCACAGCACACCTGGACGCCGAGCCCACCCATAAAATCGTGGGCTATAGGATACCAATTTAACTTGAAAATGCTTTGTTTGCACCGTTTCTCCCATTTGTTGACCCAAATGTCCACAAAAATTTAAACGGACCACACTTGGAAAATGCCTAACTTCCCTGGCACATCCCAATCAATTTTTGGCCCACAGCACGCCTGGACCCCAGGCCCACCCTAAAAACTATAGGCTATAGCACAGTGATTTATCTCGAAAATGCCCCGTTCATGCTGTTTCGCCCGTTTGTACACCCAAATGACCATAAAAATTGAAACGGACCATACTGGATAATTAATAACATCCCTGGCATGCCCCGATTGATTTTTGGCCCAAAGTACAGCCGAACTCGGGCCCACCCCCAAAATTGTGGGCTATAGTACACCAATTTAGCCCCAAAATGGGTCGTTCTTGCCGTTTTTGCCCGTTTGTCCACCCAAATACCCACAAAAATTTAAACGGACCATACTGGGATGATCCCCAACCTCCCTGGCATGTCTCAGTCAATTTTTGGCCCACACTACACCCGAACCCTGGGCCCACCCTAAAACCATGGGCTATAGCACATCGATTTGGCCCAAAAATGCCCCGTTCGTGCCGTTTCACCTATTTGTCCACCCAAATAGCCACAAAAATTTAAACGGACCATACAGGAATGATCCCCAACCTCCCTGGCATGTCCCGATTGATTTTTGGCCGACATAACTCATGGACACCAAGCGCACCCAGAAAATCGTGGGCTATAGCACACCGATTTCGCCAAAAAATGCCCCGTTCGCGCCGTTTCGCCTGTATGTTCGTCCAAATAGCCACAAAAATATAAATGGAGCATACTGGGATGATCCTTAATCTCCCTGGCACTACCTAATTGATTTTAGGCTCACAGTATGCCCAGACCCCGGGCCCAACCCTAAAACAGTGGGCTATAGCACACAAATGTGGCCTGAAAATGCCCCATTTGTGTTGTTTCGCCCGTTTGTCCATCCAAATGGCTACAAAAATTTAAAAGAACCACACTGGGATGATCCCCAATATCTATGGAATGCCTAGGTTGATTTTTAACCCAAAGTACACCTGGATCCCGAGCCCACCCCCAAAACCGTGGACTATAACATACCGATTTGGCCCGAAAATACCCGGTTCGCAGTTTTTTTCCCGTTTGTCCCCCGAAAATGCCCCAAAAATTTAAACGGAACACACTGAGATGGTCCCCAATCTTCCTGGAATGCCCCTATCAATTTTCACCCAACAGCACGCCCGGAACCTGAGCCCACCCCCAAATCGTAGGCTATAGCACACCGATTTGGCCTAAAAATTCCCCATTCGCGCTGTTTTGCCCGTTTGTCCACCGAAATAACCACAAAAATTTAAACGGACCATACTGGGACAATCCCCAACCTCCATGACATACCCCAGTTTATTTTTGGCCCATAGCACGCCTAGACCCCGGGTCCACCCCCAAAACCATGGGCTATAGCACACCGATTTGGCCTGTTCGTGCTGTTTCGCTCGTTTGTCCACCCAAATGGCCATAAAAAATTAAATGGACCATAATGGGATGATCTCCAACCTACCTAGCATACTACAGTCAATTTTTCGCCAACAGCACGCTCGAACACCGAGTCCACCCCCGAAACCCTAGGCTATAGCAAAATGATTTGGCCCGAAAATGCTCTGTTCATACCGTTTTAGCTGTTTGCCATCCAAATAGCCAAAAATCTTTAAACAGACCATACTAGGATGATCCCCAACCTACCTGGCCTTCCCTGGTTAACTTTCATCCCTTAGCACGCCCGCACCCCAGGCCCACCCCCGAAACTATGGGCTATAAATGATGATTTGGTTGGAAAATGTTTCATTCGAGCCATTACATTTGTTTGTCCTCTCAAATGCCAATAAAAATTTAAACAAACCACATTGGGATGATCCCCAACCTCCCTAGCATTCCCTAATTGATTTTATCCCACAAAATGACCAGACCCGGGCCCACCCTCGAAACCATGGGCTATAGCTCATTGATTTGTCTCGAAAATGCCTTGTTCACATTGTTTTGCCCGTTTGTCCACCCAAATGGCCACAAAAATTTAAACGAACCAAACTAGGATGATCCCCAACCTCCCTAGCATGCCCCCATCAATTTTTCAGCCCATAACACACCCGAACCCTGGGCCCACCCTAGAAATCGTGGGCTATAGCACACCGATTTGGCTCGAAAATGCCCGTTCATGTCATTTTGTCTGTTTATACACCCGAATAGCCACAGAAATTTGAACGGATCACACTTAAATGATCCCCAAACTCCCTGTCATACCCCAATCGATTTTTAGCACGTAACATGCCCAGACATCGGGCCCACCCCTAAAACCATGGGGTATAGCACACCGATTTTGCTTGAAAATGCCCATTCGCGTCGTTTTGCCAGTTTGTCCACCCAAATGGCCAC
>NW_025871394.1:5013-6130 GCF_002878395.1 Capsicum annuum
CACACTGGGATGATCCCCAACCTCCCTGGCATGTCCCGGTTGATTTTATTCCCACAGCACACCCGAAACCCAGGCCCACCCAAAAAACCGTGGGCGATAGCACACCGATTTGGCCTGAAAATGCCCCATTCATGCCGTTTTGCCAATTTGTCAATCCAAATGGCCACAAAAATTTAAACGAACCATACTGAGATGATCCCCAACCTCCCTGGCACGCCCCGATTGATTTTTCGCCGACAGCCCACCCAAACCCCAAGCCCACCCCCGAAATTGTGGTCTACATCACACCGATTTGGATAAAAAATGCCCTGTTCGCACCGTTTCGCCCATTTGTCCATATAAATGGCCATGAAAATTTAAACGGACCATACTAAGATGATGCCCAACCTCTATATCATGCCTCAATTTATTTTTGGCCCACAGCACAGCCCGAACCTCGATCCCACCCAGAAACCATGGGCTATAGCACACCGATTTCGCCCAAAAATGCCCCGTTCATGTATTTTTTCCCGTTTGTCCACCCAAATGTCCAAGAAAACTTAAACGAACTACATTGGGATAATTACTAACCTTGATGGCTCACCCCGTTCTATTTTCAAACTATTGCACGCCCGAACCCCGGGCCCACCCTTAAAACCGTGGGCTAAAACGCACTGATTTACCCTAAAAATGCATCGTTCGCGCTGTTTTGCCCATTTGTCCACCCAAATGGCCACAAAAATTTAAACGAACCATACTGGGATGATCCCCAACCTACCTGGCATGCCCCGATTAATTTTCGATGAATAGCACACCCAAACCCCAGGACAACCCCCAAAACCATGGGTTATACTAGACCGATTTGGCTCAAAAATGCCCTGTTTGTGCCTTTTTGCCTGTTTATCCACCCAAATAGCCATGAAAATTTAAATGGACTACACTGGAATGATCCCCAACCTCCTGGTATGCCCCATTCGATTATCAGCCCACAGAACGCCTGGATCCCAGGCTCACCCCCAAAATCGTAGGCTATAGCACACTGATTTAGCTTGAAAATGCCTCGTTCGTGCCATTTTTCCCTTTAGTCCACACAAATGGTCACGAAAATTTAAACGGATACACTAGGATGATCCCCAAC
>NW_025871395.1:0-1672 GCF_002878395.1 Capsicum annuum
TTTTGGTTGACGGCACGCCCGAACCCAGAGCCTACCCCTATAACCGTAGGCTACAACACACTGATTTGGCCCAAAATGCCCCATTTGCACCGTTTCACCTATTTTTCTCCCAAATGGCCACGATAAATTAAACAAACCACACTGGGACGATCCCCAACCTCCCTGGAATGCCTCGGTCAATTTTTGGCCCACAGCACGCTTGGGCCCACCCTTAACTGTGGGCAATAGCAAACTAATTTTGCTTTAAAATGCCCCGTTCGCGTCGTTTCGCCTGTCTGTCCACCTAAATAGAAACAAAAAATAAAACGAACCACACTGGGATGATCCCCAACGTCCCTGGCAAGCCCCGGTTAATTTTTGGCCCACAGCAGGCCCTGACCCTGGACCAACCCTTGTAACTGTGGGCGATCCCCATCCTTCCTAGCATGCCTCGATCGATTTACGGCCCACAGCATGCCTGGACCCTGGGCCCACCCCCAAAACAATGGGCTATAGCACACCGATTTGGCCCAAAAATGCCCCGTTCGCGCTGTTTCGCCCGTTTGTCCACCAAAATGGCCACGAAAAATTAAACAGACCATACTGGGACAATCCCCAACCTCCGTGGTAGGCCCCGATTGATTTTTGACATACAATACTCTCGAACTCTAGGCCCGCCCCTAAAACCATAGGCTATAGCACACCGATTTGGCCCAAAAATGCCTCGTTCTCGCTGTTTCGCCCGTTTGTCCACCCAAATAGCCACAAAAAATAAAACGAACCACACTGGGACAAACCTCAACCTCCCTAGCATACCCCGGTCAATTTTCTGCCTACGGCATGCCATGACCCCTGCCCACCCTAAAAACCGTAGGCTATAGCACACCGATTTAGCCCAAAAATGCCCCGTTCCCGCTGTTTCGCCCGTTTGTCCACCCAATGGCCACAAAAAATTAAAAGGACCACACTGGGAAGATCCCCAACCTCCCTGGCATGCCACGATAGATTTTTGGCCTACAGAACGCACGGACCTCGGTCCCACCCCTTAAACCGTGGGCTATAGAATACCGATTTGACCCGAAAATGCCCCGTTCGCTCCGTTTTGCCCGTTTGTCCACCCAAATGGCCACAAAAAATTAAAAGAACCACACTGGAAGTTTACCTAACCTCCTGGCATACCCCAGTTGATTTTTGGCCCACAGCATGCTCGGACCCTGGTCTCACCCCCAAAATTGTGGGCTATATCACAAAGATTTAGCTTGAAAATACCCCATCCGCGCTGTGTTGCCGCTTGTGCACCTAAATGACCACGACAAATGATACAGACCACACTGGGACAATCCCCAACCTCCCTAGAATGCCCTAGTCGATTTTCGGGCCACAGCACGCCCGGACCCCGGGTCCTCCCCAAAACTGTAGGCTATAACACACTGATTTGGCTCAAAAATGCCCCGTTCACGCTGTTTCTCCCGTTTGTCCACCCAAATGGCCACAAAAAATTAAAAGGACTGCACTGGGATCAGTCAATTTTTAAACCATGGTACATCCGGACCCCAGGCCCACCCCCGAAACCGTAGGCTATAGCACACCAATTTAGCCCAAAAATGCTCCGTTCGCATCGTGTCGCCGTTTGTCAACCTAAACGACCACAAAAAATTAAACGGACCATACTGGGATGATCCCAACCTCCCTG
>NW_025871396.1:0-1064 GCF_002878395.1 Capsicum annuum
AGCACACCGATTTAGTACACAAATGCCCCATTCATACCGTTTCACACCGATTAGGCCCAAAAATACCCTGTTCACGTTGTTTCACTTGTTTGTCGACCTAAATGGCCACAAAAAATTAAACGGACCACACTAGAATGATCTTCAACCTCCCCGACATGCCCTGCTCAATTTTCAGCCCACAACACAGTCGAACTTCGGGCCCACCCTATAACGGTGGGCTATAGCACACCAATTTAGCCCAAAAATGCCACGTTCGCGTCGTTTCACTGGTTTGTCCACACAAATAGCCACAAAAACTTAAATGGACTACACTGAGACGGTCCCCAACCTCCCTGGCATGCCCCAGTTGATTTTTGACTCACAATACGCCCAGACCCCGGGCCCACCCCCGAAACCATGGGCAAAAGCACACCGATTTGGCCCAAAAATACCCCCTTCGTGCGGTATCGCCTGTTTGTCAATCCAAATGGCCACATAAAATTAAACGGACCACACTGGGATGATCTCCAACCTCTCTAGAATGCCCCAATCGATTTTCGGCCAACAGCACACCCGATCCCTGGGCCCACCCCTGAAACCATGGGTTATAGCATACCCATTTGGCTCAAAAATATCCCGTTTGCATCGTTTCACTCGTTTGACTACCTAAATGGCCACTCCCCGATCGATTTTAACCCACAACAACCGTGGGCTATAGCACACCGATTAGGCCCAGAAATACCTCGTTCATGTCATTTCGCCCGTTTGTCCAACCAAATGTCCATGAAAAATGGAAAGGACCATACTAGGATGATCCCCAACATCCTGGCATACCTCAATCGATTTTTGACCTATAGCACACTCGAACCTTGGGCCAACCCCCAAAACCATGGGCTATAGCCCATCGATTTGGCTCGAAAATGCTCCGTTCTCACTGTTTTGCCCGTTTGTCCAACCAAATGTCCACAAAAAAATTAAATGGACCACACTGTGATGATTCCCAACCTCCCTGGCATGCCTCAATTGATTTTGGTCCCGTAGCACGCCCGGACCTCGAACCAACCCCCAAAACCGTGGGCTATATC
>NW_025871397.1:0-318 GCF_002878395.1 Capsicum annuum
GTAATATCCTTAGTTTCATCCTTTTTAAAGATACCAATGACCAAAATGGAATTAATTGTTCTATTACGGAAGTTGGGATCCGGTTAATCACTAAGGTCTTATACAATTTGATGTTGGATGATTTCGACCTGGGATTTAAACAGCTATACCCTAGTCTTTCTTATTATCGTTACTTGGGTTACTGTTACGTATTATTTCCATTGTTTAGTCTCCAAAGCGAGCAGCAGTGTGAAGAAGAAATGAATAGTATCCTCTTAGAGTTAGATCTTGATGGGGATATCACAACTATTCTACCTGGTGGGGGTGCCCATGTGACTC
>NW_025871397.1:418-1412 GCF_002878395.1 Capsicum annuum
ATGCAACGATAGGAAATCCTTTTTTTAGAGAGCCAATGCCTTAAGACAGACCCTAATAGCAGTTGTCGCCTACTTCACTGAGTTGTGGTTCTAAAAAGAAGATTTTGCTTGGTATATTCCATCAAGAGAAAGCCATATCTATATATAGAAAGCAAAATCGAAATTGTATACAGGTGCTTACACTTTCCTGAGGATTCTAAGACCCGATCACCCGTCAAAGAAATATCCTTAGGTCTTAAGTCTACAGCTCCGTAGCTTGTGTCGCCTACATAGGGTAGAAAAGAATGCTTTGCATGAACATCTCAATGTCCAAGATAAAAGGAACGAGGGGAAGAATCGACGAGGCGAGTGTTCTCGAAGAGAAAATCGTGATGGAAAAGCGTGAGGAGAATTCTCAAGTCAAGATATGCAAAATAAAAAGACTCCCTGGGAGATGGTATTCTTTGTTTTTGGTCTTGATAGATTTTTCTATCGATTGAAGTTATTACGCTGGCTGATTAAATCTCTTCCTAACGCCTTTAGGGGCTGTGAAGAGAGCCCAGTTCCAGGCCCTCTTTTAGAAAGAATAAAATGGTACAAAAAGAGGGCTCGGGGGGTATATATACTATACAAATTGATGATGGTTTATCATCATCAGAACAAAGATCAGTCTAGGTCGAGATGAATGGAAGATGCTTCTGGAACTAGTTTTTGATAGGGTCTATCTTAGCTCGAAGGAAAGAACAACCAAAGTTAGACCCCCGGATTCAAATCAGTTAGTATTTGACAAAGAACCTAACGGAATTTAACAAGCAGTAACCGGAATCAAAGTTTTCCAAAATGGTGTCAACCGGTAATAGAATGTAGCTAGATAACTGATGCCACAGCATCCAAAATATGTGGGATGGAGTTCATGGTACACTAACTTAACCTTCAAGGTCAGATAGTGCTACAGTGAACATCAATCCACTATCTAGCTCAAAATTAGCCTCACGAACTACTAACACTATTATTC
>NW_025871398.1:0-1513 GCF_002878395.1 Capsicum annuum
AACTACGCTAACATTCGAGGACGAATGTTAGCGTAGTTATTCAACTGAAACAAGTTCAAGTCCATCATTAACATTCACATCATCACATAAATACTATGCATATATAAAAAAAAAACTTGTTAATGTTCTAACTCCGTTTCTTGAACTTCCTCTTTATCTTTGAACAAATGAGGGTACTTAGATTTCATTGCTTCCTGAGATTCCCATGTAATCTTTTCCCTTTGATGATTTCTCCAACGTACTTTCACTGATGCTATCTCTTTATTTCTCATCTTCTTAACTTGGCGATCTAGAATAGCAATAGGCACTTCCTCATAGGTAAGATCTTCCATAATTTGCACATCCTCAGTAGAAGTGATATGTGATGGATCTCTGATGCACTTTCGAAGCATTGACACATGAAATACTGGATGTACTAATGAGAGCTCTTGGGGTAGCTCTAATTCATATGCAACTTGTCCAAACCTTCAAGTGATCTTATACGGGCCTATATAACGTGGACTCAACTTTCCTTTTTTGCCAAATATCATTACCCCTTTTATTGGTGATACCTTCAAAAATACCCAATCACCTATAGAAAACTCTAGCCCTCTCCTTCTACTATCCGCATATGACTTGTGTCTACTTTGGGTTGTTTTCAGTCGTTGCTGAATTACTTTAACCTTCTCTATGGCTTGATAAACAAGGTTCGGTCTGAACAAAAGAGTTTCACCCACTTCGAACCATCCTATTGGTGATATACACTTCCTTCCATATAAAGCTTCATATGGTGCCATTTTGATACTTGAATGATAGCTATTATTGTAGGCAAACTCAATAAGAGGTAAATGATCATCCCAGTTGCCCTTAAAATCTATTACACAAGCTCGTAGCATATCTTCAAGTATTTGGATGGTACGTTATGCTTGTCCATCTGTTTGAGGGTGAAAAGTTGTACTCAACTTCATTTGTGTTCCCAAACACCTCTGAAAAGACTTCCAAAAGTTTGCGGTAAATTGGGTTTCCCGATCTGATATAATAGAGATTGACACTCCATGTAATCAAACTATCTCTTTAATGTACATCTTCACATACTCTTCAACTGTGTAAGTGGTCCTAACTGGTAGAAAATGTGCGGATTTGGTAAGCAATGTCATTGATCCAGGAAGGAATAAGAGAAGATAAAGCCCAAGAAAGCATAAAGAAACCCTTGATCACAGTACAGGGCGCCAGAAGGCATGTTGATTTAAGTCAGGATAAACCTAAGTTGACAGTGGTGGGAGCTCTGAGTCAGCCAATCTTGACGGTGAAAGGAGCACTGGCAGCGCCTATTATCCTCAAACCGGTGACCCAACCTCCGATAGTTGATACGAGAAGGATTCCCTAGAATTATGGGCGGACTGTGATGACCTATCATGGGAAAAAAGTTGTGGAAGATGTAGATGAGGTAGGGGGTTTGACTAGGTCAGGAAGATGCTTCGTGCCTGAAAGCTTAAGAAATTCCAAGCCAACGGTGAGTGAACCGTCATCTATC
>NW_025871399.1:0-4292 GCF_002878395.1 Capsicum annuum
GTCTTTTGTATTTATAATTTTTTACATAATATCTTTTTTTCGGTTTCCTGTATTTATATTTTGATTTTTTATATTTCTTATATTTCTTATGTCTTTTTCTTTTCTTATAATATCTTTCTTCACATCCAAATTGGGGTGCTATTTTATTTTTGCAACATGCTAAATTTCTTATCAATGTTTTTTCCATTTTTAATTCTTTTCTATATTTTTCACATAAGTTTATATATCATTGTTGTAAAAATTTTATTCTTGCTCCTAACGTATCTACTATTTTTGCTTTTTCCCAACTTTTTATTTTCTTTGAACTAAATGGTTCGGGTAATTTATTAAAATATAATTTTCTTATTTCTTTACTTTCTTCTATACTATATGCTCCTTTATAATAATACTCTTTAAATGCGCAAGTATATTCATCTATATAACACATATTACATATTGCTAATTTTAACATTAAATCACTATTTGTATCTTTTTCTTCATCTTGTTCTTCTTCTCTAGTTGTCATACTACCAAATTCATTTTTATAGCTGTTTCATATTTTTTTAATAATTCTATAGGTGTTAGTTTAGTTGTTGTTGATGATGTTCCTTCTATAGGTTTATTAGTTCTTAATAACTTCTTGCTATTTTCAGTTAGATTTGTAAATCATAATTTTACTGATCCTATTAGTGTTCTTTCTATATATTCTGGTGCATCTGTTATGTTTATATTATTATCTAATAATTGTTTTGTCATATATCCTATCCATAATTGTATTGTTTTTTCTATATCTATTACACAGTCTAGGTTTAAAAAGTTATAATTTTTATTAACTATTTTTTTTGGTATCCATTTGTCATATTCATTATATTTTTTAAACTTATTCTTATAATATGTAGGTTTTCTTATTTCTGATGTTCTAGGTATTATATTTTCATCTTCTTTTTTATCAAGAGTATTTATTTCTGTGTTGGTATTTTCTGAGTTTTCTTTGTTAATTACTTCTTGTTTTTCATTGATTTCTAAATTTTTTGTATTTGTTAATATTTCTGTGTATGTTTCACTATCTTCTGAATCATAATTATCTGTCTCTTCAACATCTATATTATTTATTTCTAATTCCTTGTTTTTTATTTCTAACTTTTCCTTAAATTGATTTATCTCGTTTAGTAATTTTTGTTCTTTATCCTTTTCTTCTTTTTCCTTTTGTCTTTGTTCATACAAATCTTTTAACATTTGTAGTTCCTTTTCTAATTCAGCAATCCTACAATTTTTAGTTTCTTCTATTTTTCGTATTTCTTCTGTAGTTTGTTGTTTAATTTTTTCTATTTCCTTTTTCCTATCTATTTCTTCATTTTCTCTTTCTATTCTTACCATTGTTGTCAATTTATCTTCTAATTTTAATTCTTCTTTTTCTAACATTAGATATAAATGTTCACCTATTTTCTTATATCTTCTTCCTAGATTAGAAAATACTATTTTTATTTTTAATCCTTTGTGATTTTCATATATTTTTTCATCTATTATAAATTCTTCTTTGTTCATTTTATTGTGAATAGTTCATGTTGATATATATATATTCTAAACTGTCTATTTGTGATTCTAATTTTGATATTTCATCTTTTTGTGTATTTATTGAGTTTTTACTAACTCCGACAAATATATTATAATGTAGTCTTTCTATTCTTATTTTTAATTCTTTACGTTTTTCAGAGATAATTTGTTTTAATTCTTTGTATTTTTGCACTTTATTCATTTAAACCACGTTTATAATATCTTGGTGGATATCTAAATCTAATTTTATCATAATTAGGTGGTGTGTGTCTCATTCTTCTAGTTTTTAAATGGATTATTAATTTTTGCTTCAATACTAGATATTAAGGTAATTAGGTAGGCTAATCTTTGTGGATTTTTTTTTATTTTATTTAGACTTATATATTCTGAATAATTACTAATTAAAGATTCTTTAATTTTTCTAAAAGCTTCTCTGTTTCTAAATGGTCTTCTCATAATTAATTTAATCTATATTCAAACATAAATTCAAACATATCTACTACGACTGTATTTTTTAAATTACTGGGCTCTGATATCATTTGTAGGGAGGTGCGGATCTAGGCGGATAACTGTCTTATGAAATAGATTTATTATAGTGCAAAAAGTTGAGAGTTCTTTTGGTGTTGTATTTACTAAATCAAGGGATTTTAGAATTTGTATTCTTGGTATTTGATAGTAGTTGTAGTTTGTGAAAAAAGTTGGGAGTCTTTTTGGTGTTGTAGTCAATGCATCAACGGGTTTATAGAAACTTGAATTCTTGAAATTGGTAGAGGATCATTTGTTGAAGTTGAAGTTTGTGTAAAAAGTTGGGTCTTTGAGGTGTTGTAATTTTTGCATTAAGGGAGTACAAAAAGTTGGATTCTTGGTGCTTGATACTTGATCATAGTTCATTTTCTGAAGTAGTAATTTGTCCAAAAAGTTGGAGTCTCTTGGTGTTATAGTTATTGCATCAATGGTTTATATAAATTGAATTCTTGATATTCGATACTTGCTAATTCTTTTTCTGGAGTTGTAGATTGTGCAAAAAGTTGACTTTTGTTGGAGTTGTAGTTATTTTTAAAAGGGTTTATGGGTAGTTCACAGTTCTTTATGAAGATGAATTTTTCATTGGAAATTTGAAATTGTATTTAGTTGTTGTTCTGTTGAATTGGGTTGTTTTAACATTAGGGTGTCCCATGGTTATGGGGGGAAGCTTGATTTTTGCAAAGACTGGTCTCTGAGGTTTATAGTTTGCAACTGAAAAAAAGAGATTCTTGGTTGGATTTTCGTTGATTGATTATGGGTGGTGTCTGTGGAAAACCTTTCTCGCCCATGCAAAATAAGCGAGATATACATAAGAAGAGAGAATTGACAAAATGGCATCATGCCTACTCTGAACTGTTTCTTCAAAAAGAGAGGAAAGTTTCAGGATGAAAGACAAGTTGAAAATGGTGATGTGAAGCTTGGTTTGATATGTAGGAAGTCTAACGGATTGATAAATGTGAGGGATAATCATTATGAGCAGATAAAGGAAAAGCTTGGACTCATTGTGAATGGTTATCCTGCAAAAGAGTCGTCCCCAAAGCCTTGAAAGGGAAACTAATTGTTGCTGGATGGACTTCTTGGCTTGCTGCAGTGACTAGTGAAACTATTAATAGATGGCTTCCTCGCTAGGGTAATTCATTTGAGAAGTTAGACAAGGTACAATTCTGTAGTCATTCTGTATGGGTAATTCATTGGTCAATTAGATTGGACAGCAATCAAACTTGTGTTTGGTTAGCCTAAGTTATTAGAAAAATCATAATAATTAATACTACCTCCATTTCATTTTATATGGTGGTGTTTGATTGGGTTGCAGTTCAAAATTTTGAATCGAACTTTTTATATCAATGTTAAGAGTTAAATTAGACCCATCCATCTAAAGGTCAAGTACTTGTGTTGACTACAGTTTTGATCAATGCAAAATCAATTCAATTAAAAATTTTAATTTAACTAATTCGGTTCACTGTTGTCATGTCATATTCATACTCAAAGTAATTTCATAAAAAATATTATATCAACAACTATCGATTATAAGTCATTCAGTTGTCTTTAGTTTTCTCGTCACAATTTAGATAATCAATTGAATATTCAGTCATGCCATTTTTAGTCATACACACGAAATCTACATGTAAAATATTTAAATTATTAAAACGTGTCACTTAATTTGTGTGTTATTTTAAATAAATAATTAGGTTCCTTAGTGATACACCTAAATAAAGAGTCAATGAAAACATAGTGCGTGCCAAGTAAGAATGAATGCTATTGCAGAAAATTGGTCAACCATAAACTTTACATTTCATAGGTTTTGAGTTCGAAATCATAATTTTCCACTCTTATTTTTTTTTTTTGTTTTGAAGGCAGTTCCCATGTCAAAGTTTCTGATTTGGAAATTCAAAAAATTGTTTCAACTAAAATATTTCCTATATTTATTTGGAGGGAAGTTGAAAATATCCTTACGCTCCTACTTATTATAATTAACACTCCATAATACACAACAAAATCACAGCCCCCCACCCTCCTCCCCAAAGAAAATGACAACCTTCACTTCAGTACTTGCCCACAGAACAGTCCGGCCAACATTCAATATTAGAATACATAGATCGTATATGACCATGAAGGAGTGATAATTTTTTTTTCTTCAATGGCAATTCTTTGTTGCTTTCTATTTCAAATTTGAGTAATTCGATCATCTTTTTTTTTTCTTTTAGTGGTTGCCACGAGTCATAAGTCAATAGTTC
>NW_025871400.1:0-2274 GCF_002878395.1 Capsicum annuum
CTCTGATAATCAAAGTGGTTTTGTTAAAGGTAGATTAATTACTGATAATATTTTACTTACTCAAGAGATTGCTCAGAGTATCAAGCAATACAATAAAGGCGGCAATCTAATAATGAAGCTTGATATGGCCAAGGCATATGATAAAATGTCATGGAATTTTTTAATGAGTGTTATGAAGAGGTTTGGTTTTTCTGGTATTTGGCTGGATATGATTTGGAGGATTCTTGCCAATGCAGGTATTCCATTCTCATTAATGGAACTAGGGTAGGGTTTTTTAGCTCCTCCATGGCCTTAAACAAGGTGATCTCCTCTCTTCTTCTCTCTTCATTATTGGCTCTGAGCTTTTATCTACAATGTTGAACAATCTAAACTCCGATGAGAATTTTACTCCTTTGAGCATGAATCACAATGGCCGTATCATTAATCATCTAGCTTACGCTGATGATATAGTGATTTTTAGCGGGGGTAACAACAAGACGATCAAACTCATTAAGCATCAAATCAGGAGGTACGAAAAAGCCTCTGGTCAAAAAGTGAATAATGACGAGCTTTTTCGTAACCGCTCCAAATACTTCTCCTCATAGGATTAACAGAATGAGAAGAATGACTGGTTATATGGAGAAAAAATTTCCTTTCAATTATTTGGGTTGTCCAATATATAGTGGAAAGAAAAATCTCAGCTATTTTGATAGTATGCTTGCAAAAATTGTTAATATGCTAAATGGATGGCAAAGTAGCAAGCTTTCTGATGGTGGAAAAATTACACTTCTTAAGCATGTCCTGCAATCCATACCTATTTATACTCTCTCTGCCCTCAATCCGCCTAAGGGTACCATCTGCCTTATCGAGATACATTTTGCTAATTTCTTTGGGGAACTAGTGATGGTAGAAATAAGTATCATTGGAGTAAGTGGTAAAATCTATGTTTCCCGAAAGATGAAGGGGGCGTTAGAATAAGAAGCATGCATGATATCTCCAATTCATTGATACTTAAAAGATGGTGGAGGTTCAGGACCCAACCATCTCTTTGGGCTGATTTTTTAATGAAGAAATATTGCAAGAGATCATATCCAGTGAGCAAAGTTCCTTGGTCAGCTGACTCACAATTGGTACCTGGAACAGGTTTAGGTGCCTTCGCCAAGCTGTGCCAGGGCCCAGGTAAGTCTCCTAAAATTCTTATCAACTCTTTTATTGAGAATGGTACCTGGAACTTTGAAAAGTTAAGTACGGTTATTCCTAATTACATTGTCAACCTGATTTCTAATGTTGTAATTGGTAATTAAAACGAACTTGACTACCCCATATGGAATCCCTCTGAGAATGGTATATTCACTAATAATTCTGCCTGGCTGATTGTTAGGAATCAAAGACCCAAAAATGATTTCCTAAATAATCTTTGGCATAATAGAGTTCCTTTTAAAATCTCTTTTCTGGCGTGGAGGATATTTAAAAAGAGATTACCTTTTAATGACGTCATCATTAAATTCAATATTAACTCACAAAGTGATTGTTTTTGTTGTAGGATTGTATAAAATGATACTATGCATCATGTTTTTGGCAAGGTGACGCAGCAAAGCACATATAGAATAGCATGGGAAATCCTTTGGAATTCAACATGTAAATCAACCAATTGTCGACATCTTTAACACTTGGTGGAGTGTAAGACCAGAAATGATATCCATAAAATTTTATTGAAGATCACTCCTAGTATCATTTGTTGGGAAATTTGGAAACAATGGTGTTCTTCTAAATTTGGAGGCCAAAAACACTTCTGCTACAGTAAGATGATTTATCAAGCTTTTGGTCTTATCAAATCTGTATTGATGAAATATTTTAAAGACTTGCAAGACATCAATTACTGGCCAACTCTGTGTCTCACAATAAAGAAGCTCAGGCCATTTCAAAAGTTACATCAGGTTACTTGGAGCTTCCCACAAGCTGACTGTATTAAAAATCAATACATACGGTAGTTACTTACATGAAAGTTGTAAGGCTGGTATTGGTGGAATTGTATGGAATAGTCGAGACGATATGGTTATGGCATTTTCCATTTCGTTCAGTTGTAGTAGCAGTAATATGGCAGAGGCATTGTGAATATCAAGGATACACTAATTTCACTCTCGAACTAGACTCCACAATCATAACCAACAAGCTGAACAACAATCTTGTCACTAATATGAAGCTGAAAAAAGTTGTGGACAACATCAAAAGTATCAAGAATAGAATTGGGATTCTAGTAACTCACTGTTTTCGGGAGGGGAATCAAGTTGCTGA
>NW_025871401.1:0-3004 GCF_002878395.1 Capsicum annuum
TCATGATGCTAAATATGACTAGTTTTTCCATTGGAAAAACTAGTCATATTTAGCATCATGATACTTGTATTCACAATGCAAGATTGAAAGGTCCAGCACTTCTTATGCCAGGGTAATTTTTGATCACACTAACAAAATTATTGCTTTAATTCAAACGCCACAAGCTTTATACTTATATATGTTTATATGTATATATATATATATATATACATATATAAAACTTTGTTACCCGATTATCTTAACAGAAACTTGGATGAAATTTGACAGACAAGTTTAAAGAAGCAGAGCAGTCTGCTATTCAATTTAATAGATCGAGGACAAATACACATCTTAGTCTACAAGAAATTAATCATTAGAATAGTCTAATAAACAAGACTAATACATATAGAGATAGAAGATACAATATTGTGATTTTCTAGAAAATCCATTTCTCAATCAATCGAAAACCCATTATTCCTCAATATAAAAACATTGTTAATCTTTGATTTTGTTACTTTGTTCTTCTTCTTCATCTTTTTAAATCAATTACCCATTAGTAAAAAGGGGCAGAGGGGGGATAGGCCTGACCTCGATACAACACACAACCATTAGTGATATCAATCATAAGTGATATCACCCCACCAGAAGGCATAAACAATTATATTGCCTTCTGGCATACACATAAATCTATGCTAGCTAACAAAGAAGTTGGATTTGTCATATTTACATCTAAGAATAGGCATCATCCATTTATCTAATTGGATGCAGCCTCTAGCCTGTCTAGGAAAATGAGAAAGGGACTGAGTGATAAGAATCTGTGTAGAGGTGGAAGCCAATTTGGATAACCATTCAGCAACTTGATTCCCCTCCAGAAAACAGTGAGTTACTTGAATCCCTATCCTATTCTTGATACTTTTGATGTTGTCCACAACTTTTTTCAGCTTCATATTAGTGACAAGATTATTGTTCAGCTTGTTGGTTATAGTTGTGGAGTCTAGTTCGAGAGTGAAATTAGTGTATCCTTGATATTCACAACGTCTCTGCCATATTATTGCTACTACAACGGAACGAAATGGAAAATGCAATAACCATATCGCCCTGACTATTCCATACAATTCCACCAATACCAGCCTTACCACTTTCATGTAAGTAACCACCGGTATTGATTTTTAATACAGTCAGCTTGTGGGAAGCTCCAAGTAACCTGATGTAACTTTTGAAATGGCCTGAGCTTCTTTATTGTGAGACACAGAGTTGGCCAGTGATTGATGTCTTGCAAGTCTTTAAAATATTTCATCATTACAGATTTGATAGGACCAAAAGCTTGATAAATCATCTTACTGTAGCAGAAGTGTCTTTGGCCTCCAAATTTACAAAAACACCATTGTTTCCAAATTTCCCAACAAATGATACTAGGAGTGATCTTCAATAAAATTTTATGGATATCATTCTCTAGTCTTACACTCCTCCAAGTGTTAAAGATGTCGACAATTGGTTGATTTACATGTTGAATTCCAAAGGGATTTCCCATGCTATTCCTTATGTGCTTTGATGCGTCACCTTGCCAAAAACATGATGCATAGTATCATTTTATACAATCCTACAACAAAAGCAATCACTTTGTGAGTTAATATTGAATTTAATGATGACGTCATTAAAAGGTAATCTCCTTTTAATCATCCTCCACGCCAGAAAAGAGATTTTAAAAGGAACTCTATTATGCCAAAGATTATTCAGGAAATCATTTTTGGGTCTTTGTATCCTAACAATCTGCCAGGCAGAATTATTAGTGAATATACCATTCTCAGAGGGATTCGATATGGGGTAGTCAAGTTAATTGTAATTACCAATTACAACATTAGAAATTAGGTTCACAATGTAATTAGGAATAACCGTACTTAACTTTTCAAAGTTCCAGGTACCATTCTCAATAAAAGAGTTGATAAGAATTTTAGGAGACTTACCTGGGCCCTGGCACAGCTTGGCGAAGGCACCTAAACCTGTCTAGTTGTCCCACCAAAAGCTGAAATTTCCTTCTTGAATTTCCATATAATGTGAGGTTCTGCTTGCGCTCTGATCTTCATCAGGCTTTTCCAATTGTGTGAGTCAGCTGACCTAGGAACTTCGCTCACTGGATGTGATTTCTTGCAATATTTCTTCATTAAAAAATCAGCCCAAAGAGATGGTTGGGTCCTGAACCTCCACCATCTTTTAAGTATCAATGAATTGGAGATATCATGCATCCTTCTTATTCCAATGTCCCCTTAGATTTTACCACATACTTCAATGATACTTATTTTTACCATCACTAGTTCCCCAAAGAAAATTAGCAAAATGCATCTCGATAAGGCAGATGGTACCCTTAGGCAGGTTGAGGGCAGAGAGAGTATAAATAGGTATGGATTGCAGGACATGCTTAATAAGTGTAATTTTTCCACCATCAGAAAGCTTGCTACTTTGCCATCCATTTAGCCTATTAACAATTTTTGCAAGTATACTATCAAAATACCTGAGATTTTTCTTTGCACTATATATTGGACAACCCAAATAATTGAATGGAAATTTTTTATCCATATAACCAGTTATTCTTCTCATTCTGTTAATCCTATGAGGAGAAGTATTTGGAGCGGTTTGACCAGAGGCTTTCTTGTACCTCCTGATTTGAAGCTTAATGAGTTTGATCGTCTTGTTGTTACCACCTCTAAAAATCACTATATCATCAGCGTAAGCTAGATGCTTTATGATACGAACATTGTGATTCATGCTGAAAGGAGTAAAATTCTCATCGGAGTTGAGATTGTTCAACATTGTAGATAAAAGTTTAGAGCCAATAATAAAGAGAGAAGAAGAGAGGGGATCACCTTGTTTAAGGCCATGGGAGGAGATAAAAACCCCCACCCTAGTTCCATTAATGAGAATGGAATACCTGCATTAGCAATAATCCTCCAAATCATATCCAGCCAAATACCAGAAAAATTGAACCTCTTCATAACACTCATTAAAAAATTCCATGACATTTTATCAT
>NW_025871402.1:0-2676 GCF_002878395.1 Capsicum annuum
TCGAGTTGCCTTCAGATCTAGCCTCAGTGTATCCAGTCTTTCAAGTCTCCTTAATTAAGAAGTACATATGTGACCCAGCAGTTGTAGTCCCTATAGAGGGCATAGGCATTCAAAACAACCTCTCTTATGACGAAATTTCGATTTAAATTCTTGACTATCAGATTCAAAGATTAAGGAACAAAGAAGTTCCTCTAGTCAAAGTTCTTTGGCAAAATTAGTCCATTGAGAGAGCTAGTAGGGAAGCAAAATCAAATATGTGGACCAAGTATCCTCACCTCTTATCTGCAAATTTAGACCCAGCCCAAGGTAATAGTTTTCCTTAAGCTTGTATAGTTTTATGTTTAGATTTCAGTGACAAACTTGATATCCAATTTTATGCTCGGATTCCCATTATAAAATTGGTATCAAATACCATTGCTTATTAATTTAGATTTTTATGCATCAGATTAGTCATGTATTCATGCATCTGATATGTATTCTCATCATGAGAAACTTAGCTTATCAAAAATCTCTGTTATGCATTCATGAGTCAGTTATTCATGCATCAGATATGCATGTTCAGTATGATAAATTCATCTTATCATTCATGTCATTCATAAAATTATGTTTCAGATATTCATGTTCATTATGTACATCAACTTACCATTTCTCCCGTCTTAGTCAATCTCATTCAAGGATAAATATTCTCAAGGGGGAGATATTGTACGACCCCACAAAACCTTATGCTTAAATCAGCTCATTAAGGATTGATAAGGGGTACTAGAATTAAGGAAACAATTTAGCTATTTATGAGGACTTAGTCTTTCCTAAGACCTACAAACTTCAACAAATTGATTTATAACCTTCCTGACCTTAGAGGGTTACTATCAAAGTTGATTCCTATTCAGGGATGAAAATATCATGTCTCAAGTAAGTTTTAGAATTTTCAAACAAGGATTGGATTGAATCCAAATTTAAAAATCAGTAGCTCACTGCGATAAGCCTGCATTGCAGTGAGTTTAGTGATGAACCATCCATCGCATCGCGATGAAAGCCAATTTGACAATTGTGAAATTCCAGTAGCTCACCACGATTAGGCTGCATCATGGTGAGGCTCAAAATAGAAGATGTCACAATCTAGTAAATCACCGTGATTAGGCCGCATCACAGTGAGCATAGCAATGCACACTCCACTAAGTCATGGTGAGGCTTTAATCCGTATTTTAGTGATAGGATTTTAAATCCCAAGGGCATCTTAGATATTCCCCATGGATCAGGTCAGCCTTAAATACAAAATTAATCATTACATGACCTAAATATTTCATTATTCGCTCAAGATTCCCCAAATTTCATCATTCTCTCTCAAGAGGAAAGAAACCCTAGATTCAAAATTCAAGAACAAGGCACAAGAATTTCTCCAAGAACCCTTAAGGATTTACATACTAAGTTATATTAAGTGTTGATTCATGGGTCCCTTTCACTCATGAAACTCAAGAATCTCTTTTCAATTCAAAGATTTTCCATTTACAAATGTTCATGATTTAATTGAATTGAAATTCATGTTCATGTTGTTGTTGGGTTTTGATTCATGTTTTAAAATTTAAAATTCTAACAATTGATCCTAGTATGTGATGATTTACATAATGTTCAAGATAAACCCTTCAAATTGTAAGTAATTGATGTAACCAAGAGAATTAGATGCATTGATAATGATATGACCAAAGCATGCTCCCCATGTGTTTGATAAAATACCTATGTGAATGAATTAGTGCAATTGTAGCATGTTAACAAGTAGTCCCTATTAATATACAAGTTAATGCATACTAAGTGTTTGATGAAATGTCTTAGTGAATGAATTATGACACACTAATGTGCATTCCTATTCATGTACAAGTTCATGACTTTCATATGCTTGATAAAATGCCTCATTGATTGTATAGTGAGTTATTAACTATTGTCAAGTATGCAAGTATTGTCATGTCTTATTATTTTCATGCTATAGAGTCCTGGGGGTGTTTAATACCCAACAATTTAGTTATGTTCCTAGAGCCAGTATCGGTTTTGATGATAATCTCAGTCATGCCATGATCAGAAAAATTCAGTCAGTCTTACAAATCAGGAAAACTCAGTAGCATTTAGTTCAATCCTCAGTAACTTAGTTAGTTAATATAATTCTATAGTATTCCGTCAGTTAACAAAATTCAGTAAAATTAGTCCAGTTTAGTCTTGTATACTCAGTTTAGTATTTATTCAGATTGGAGTAGGATTTAGCACCGAGTGAACCCAAGGATGGGAACTCACCTAACAACAGAGGGTGTGATTCTTAGAAGCAGTCCTTGCATTCTACAACTACGTAGCCATCATAGGTTGAGATATCATAACCTGTTAAATGAGGGTTGATAAGGTGGGTTAACCTGTCATCTAAGGGTCCTACTATTCTCTTTCGAGTACCTTCCAGATGAGGGTCACTCATAGCTCGTCTTACCAGTGGTACGATATTGACACCCTTCTAATTGGAGTTATAGATTGGACCCTATCTTAGTTGTCTTATTCGGGTCATGACTATTAGATGACTACCTCTCACAGTGTCTGTCTCAGTCTTCAGTGAAGAAATCATATATTTCTACAATTTTTTAGGACTGTCATATACAGTCACTCAGATAAGAATAGAACTCAAATATTTCTATCAGAATGAGG
>NW_025871403.1:0-1570 GCF_002878395.1 Capsicum annuum
ATACGTAGAATTTCATCTAATATCAATTTCCTCAGGCATCAATATCGGTGCAAGTCCATTTTCTTGATATTTAACTTTAAATTCTCTAATTCTCGATCTACGAATATTTCCTTGAATAAAACCAACAGCAAGATGGATTTTTCAATATAAAACTCAAAAAACACAAGACCATCTTTTACAATTAAATTATATATATGACATGCATACTTAATATGAAAAATTTCAGGCAACGACGGAGATAGCTTAGATTTTAACTTTTTTATAGCAGTCTTGTTGTTAGAAGCATTATCAAAAGCAATACATAATATTTTATTTTCGACACCATAAAATTCCGCAACTTTAACAATAGAATCAGCAATAATATCTCCAGTATGTTTACGATCTTCATCATATAAAAAAGAAAGAATACGTTTTTGCATCACAAAATTACTATCCATCCAGTGGCAAGTAACGGTTAAATAATTATTTTTATTTATAGGACGACCAAGATTAGAAGTTAGGGACAATCTACATTGAATATTTTTTAACAATGTTGATAAATAAAAACAACATTGTGAATGAAGTCTAAAAATATCAGATCGACAAGTATTTCTAGGAATACCATTAAACATAGAATTATAAATGGCTTGACTATAGTGAATAAAGGCATCCGAAGAAGGAAAACTAAAAGGCAAACAACCCACAACTACCATTTTAGCTATTTCTTCCCGGTCCCTCAATTTATTATACTTCTTCATTAACTAATCAATTGCTGGGTCCATTCTAGTTTGCATTGGCCCACCAACATCCCCACCACCTTGTGCAATATTTAACTCTCTTTCATGAGCATCACCTATATGTCTCATTAACGTACCGTACCTCCTTATTTGCCTCTGCTTTTATGCTTATATATTTATTGACAAATATTGCATTGCACCTCAGTATCTGATATACGTTTAAAAAATTGCCATGCAATACTAGTTGTTTTACGAGCTCTTGGGGAACGAGAAGGATGGGAAGGGAGATTAACCAATTAAGACCTAACGTTAGCATTTCCTACTGTGGGTGTCTCACCATTATTTTCATCATCTTTTTCTAAATGAACCGCATCTACTTTATTTTCTTCTTCTATACCATAATTTTCCCGAGCTTCTACATAATCTATATCGTGAGCACCTACACCTATTTTTTCCTCAAAAGGTGTACCAAGCGGTACCAGAGGCGAAGGCACACGGGTATATCTACTACTTGAAGTATCTCTACCACTAGTAATTCACTTTTTACTACCACTACTGCTTCCGAAACAATTTTTTTTAACACCTTTAGTAGCGAGGTTTCTTAATTTATCCATAATATAAATTAAATTAAAAAAATTCAAAATACACAAATATAATAAAATTAAATATTCAACAATTAATACAATAAATAAAAATTAAACGTAAGAGATGGAACGACAATACCAAATTTTGAAAGTATCCAAAGGTTGCGACTTTAGAAACTTCCACTCGTACTTTGTAATCGCAAAATTAAAAAATTAAAGTGACCACTTTAGGAAATTAAATATATTGAATATTTGAGAATTGAGAATTGA
>NW_025871404.1:0-8417 GCF_002878395.1 Capsicum annuum
GAATTGGAGTTGTGAGATATTATAAAACTATGCTCAACTTTGTTGACTACCTGTAATGTATATACACACTTTAGTTAGTCATGCTTTAGGTAGAGGGTCTATGGGAAACAACCTCTCTATCTCTAAGTAGGGGTAACGTATGTATATCGGATTACACTGGGAATATTGTTGTTCTAAGCCGAGTGACTGTTGTAAGCAACCTCTCTATCTCTATCTCTTTCTCATCTGGTACTGAATGACATCTTGAAGGTTTGGCAGGACTATCATACACTCGTATGTAGCTTTCTTGTGGTAGATTTTTAGCATCTTGATTTGTGTGAATCATTTCTAGGTGAAAGGTTATATAAATGAAATGTCCATCTGCCTGGAAGATGAAGATGAAAGAATTTCAAATCTTGCCAACCTTTTCTTTCATGAGTTGTCAAAGAAAGGTAGCATATCTACCAAACTTTTCTTTCATCAATTGGTAATAAAGAAGTCAATCTATCTTATCTCTTTCTAGTCTTTCTACAGTTGAGCTTTTTTCGTCTGCTGTTGCATGTTTTTGACTGTACACACACATCAAATAATACTGCTTTTTTCCTCTTTGAACTTAATGTTTACAGGGAGCAATCCAATTTATAAACTACTTCAAGATATTCTTGGAAAGTGATCTAGCCAGAACTCGAAGAAAGAATCATTCTGCAACATCATGCAATATTTAATTGCTTCAATTAAGAAGTTTCCATGAATTTGACTTGCTTCTTTGGGCTCTTCTGTAGAGAATTGATTGGAATGTTTGTATTTTTAGGACAAGCAAATGGAAGATCTTGTCGAGAAGCTTTGCAAAAGATTTTGTGGAGTTACTAGTATGGAATTTGAAAATTGTTTTGATTTATTTCCGTGAAGAATTTTTGTAATATGATCAACTATTTAGAAGAAGCTAAGAGAGAAAATATATTGGGTACTTCTAGTTTGCAACGATATCAGTTCCCTAAGTTTACACTATGCTAAGATTAAGAAGTTATTCTGCCCTTGGGTTTGGTCTGTTTACATATACTTTCTTGAAACTAAATGTGAAAATATGTATGTCTCTTTATTTTTGCCCCTAAACTTGACATTGAGGTTTACCACAACTTTCTGTGAGGTTTCACAGTTTTGTGGATAAATCACGATACCATCTTGTTCCACTTGCTATTGCTAGCCAAGTCGTGCAGTTTACTGTCAGATTTTATAGTTCTTTCTCTAGTTAATCCTGCGTGATCTACATTTCAAAGATGTGGTGGTTGTAAACTTTGATTTGTGGTTCTGCGTGTTTCAAAGGTTCTGATATACTTATTTGAGATTGTTTTAGAAGTTGCCGGTCTTTCAGTACTATTTGGTACCACGGCTTTGTGGATGCTTCATCTGATATTTGCTTTCATACTCAGCTTTTATGCTATTATGGAAGGCGTGTTTACAGTATTTCTAGGAGTAGCTTTGCAAAAATTTAAAAGAAAAATTATAATTAGAAGACCTTTGAATGAATAGATTTTAGTGAGTTATACGAGTACATATCCTATTGCCTATCTCAGCTATCATACACTGATAAGAGCATGAGAAAGCTGATAGAGTTGTTTAAAACGTATGAACGAACGTGCTGGTATCGTGAAGCTTTTGGCTTAATGAGGTAAAATTTGTTGTGGCATAGCAAGGCTTTTGGCTTGGACTAGTTTTTGGAAGTTACTGGGAATTCATTTCACAGTGTTGAAGCTTTATTTGCCTGTTTGAATGTCTTCAATTTGGGGAAGAAGTTTGCTAAACCTGAACTCAAATCATGCATTGAGGAGTTTGAGTAAAAGTTGAATAAGTTCCACATCGAGAGGAAGGAACAAGAACTTACTGCCAAAAATGCTCAAAGCCATCAACAGAAAGTGGACAGCAAGGAGAGCATCACGGTGGCTCAAAAAGAAGAAGAAGACGAAATTGATGAATCTGAAATTACAGAAGGTAATTTTCTCCTAGTCAATTGCCTGTTCATTCAGCTATTACTATTTCATGTTTTATTTACATGGTTCTCATTTTGAAACTTATATGACGGAGGGCATCAGAGCTTCATGCTCGTCTCTATGAGTTATATGGTTCATTTATGTTTTAATTCCCGCGAAAGAATTTAAAAACAATATAGAGGAGGTAGTAGTTGTTACAACACATCATGTCGTACTACCTTATATCGATATTTGATCCTTCACTACTATTCTTTTTAAAAATCCATATGATGGGGTTTCTCAGAATTTGGTACACTTAAGATGTAGATACTGATAAGAAGTCTCTCAAGTCATTTGGCGAGAGAGCTGGAAATATATAAAGAGGCTAGAGGCAAAACAGATTGAGAAAACTTTCAAAGTCAATGTACAAACATGGTGCAGATTGTTGTATCTGCTGCATTTCTAATGATCTATGATGGGAAAGGGTGGGAAACAATGCATTATTTGGTTCTCTTGAATGTTCTGTAACTTCATTTTCTTGATCATGTAACAGATTCTGAAGTCAGTGATCCATCAATGGAAGCGGAAACAGAATGTTCCCCTTCAGAACCAGTATGTTCTGAGTCAGAATCAAATACTCATGCTTCCAGTGAGTTAACTGATTCAGCAATTGATGAAAGTGAAATTCAATCCCCTACAAGTCGCATCAGAGGTTCCTTAGCAGCTTTTTCTCTAACGGGGTCAACAGGCACTAACACTTTTTCATTTGCAGGTGCCACTAGATCAAAAGCTAAGAACAGCAGTAAAAGCGATCAAAACCTTGGCACTTCCAATTCCATTCAAAGTCCACATGCAATATATCTTGCGGGTGAATGCTTGGAATTTCCTTTTCTAAACTAAGTCTATTAGAAACTTTTGTCTCGACTTCTTAGCTTTTGTTAAGCTGGTGCTTCTGTCTTTCAGATTTTTGTTGGTTGCTTGAGGGTAAACTCTTTTGTCTTATAAGAAATTTTGTTGTTTGGATTTCTTTAATTCTTTAGGCATATCATTTATCATTATTTTCAGGATTGATTTCGCAATCACACTGGTGACTCTGAAGTTGAACGTGCTCTTAGACGAGGAGAAGACCCCGGGTTAGCACTATTCTGTTTTCCACTTTGTTTCTGGAGTTGAAAGTGCTAGATCTTACATTTGAAGATTTGTTGAGACCATGTCTATTCTCTTCCTGTTGCATAAAGGTTATACTTTTATTTGCGAGACCAACCTGCTAATCTATATGGTCACCGTTTAAAGCCTAATCTATACGAAAAACTTAACAACCACCGTTAAGTAAACAACCTTATATTAGTAAACAACCTTATAACCTTAACAGCCACCGTTTAATCTTATAACTTTCTATTATTAAACAACCTTATAACCTTATATTATTAAACAACCTTATAACCTTAACAACAACTGTTTAACCTTATAACTAGCGTTAAGTAAACAACCTTATATTAGTAAACAACCTTGTAACCTTAATGACCACCGTTTAACCTTATAACCTTATATTAGTAAACATCCTTATAACCTTAACGGCCACCGTTTAACCTTATAACCTTATATTAGTACACAACCTTATAACGTTAACAACCATCGTTTAACCTAATAACCTTATAACCTTATAACCTTAACGGCCAACGTTTAACCTTATAACCACCGTTAAGTAAACAAGCTTATATTTGTAATCAACCGTATAACCTTAACGACCACCGTTTAACCTTATAACCTTATATTAGTAAACAACCGTAGAAACTTAACGGCCACCGTTTAACCTTATAACCTTATAACCTTAGAGGCCACCGTTTAACCTTATAACCACCGTTAAGTAAACAACCTTATAACCTTAACGGCCACCGCTTAACCTTATAACCTTATATTAGTAAACAACATTATAACCTTAACGGCCAACGTTTAACCTTATAACCAACGTTAAGTAAACAACCATATATTAGTAAACAACCTTATAACCTTAACGACCACTATTTAACCTTATAACCTTATATTAATAAACAACTTTATAACCTTAACGGCCACAGTTTAACCTTTTAACCTTATATTAGTAAACAACCTTATAACCTTAACGGCCACCGTTTAACCTTATAACCTTAACAACCACTGTTTAACCTTATAACCACCGTTAAGTAAACAACCTTATATTAGTAAACAATCTTATAACCTTAACGGCACCATTTAACCTTATAACCACCGTTAACAACCTTTTATTAGTAAACAACCTTATAACCTTATAACCTTAACGACCACCGTTTAACCTTAGAACCTTATATTAGTAAACAACTTTATTACCTTATAACCTTAATCTCTGCCAAATATCTCATATCGTAGAATGTAGATCATTATAAATCACAATAATTAACAAGTTAAAATACTTTTTCAAAAATAGATAAAAGTTCTATTCAACTCTCAAAATTTTATCGGTGTAGCATAAATTATGAAAAAATAAAAAATTGTCTTAATTAATTGAAAATAAATATTTAAAGTAAATCAATTTTATTATTTTAATTGACTTTTATATAAAAAATAATTTTTTTATTTAATTATTTATTTTAGAAAATTAAAAATTTAAATTGCTTTTTCCTTATATAGAAATACTAATATTTAAACTTAACATTAAATTTTTAAATTACAAAATTAATAAATTTAATTTAATAAAATAAATTTCTAATGAATATTTTCTTAGAATTTATGTTGGGTCAATATGTATCAAGTTAAAAAGAAATAAAGAAAAATATATAGTAAAATTTTATTATTGTGAAAGATAAATATAGTGCACTATCCAATAATTTTTAATAATATCATATTTTGCATATGCAAATATAGCATCCCGTATTTAATTAATATACTATTTCGGTGATTTATCGATGATTACTTTTGGATATGATAAAATTATATTAATTTTTATAGTAATAACATAATTAATCGCTCTTAATCAATTATTATGAGACATCTAGGTATTAAGAAAATAAATAATATTTAATGAAAAATAAAATAGACATAAAATACGAAATTAACTCTTAATGTTTTAAATCAAATTTTCGTCTTTCGAACGATGGTGTTACTATATCACTTCTTAATATAAGTCATTTATGTATTAGAAAAATAAGAATAATAAAATGATATGTCAACATAAAATATTTGATTGACTATCAAAATTATATTAGTGCCACATAAATTGGGACGGGACAAAAGAAGATATAAAGCAATATATATTATATATTTCAAAAAAATTACATGAAAAATACTAGAAATCACAATAATTAACAACTTAAAAAATTTAAAAGATATAAAATATTTGGTCGACTCTTGAAATTATATTAGTGTCACTGAAATTAGAATAGAAAAAAGTATTATAAATCACAATAATTAAAGACTTAATTTATTTTTATAATATAATTGATTATCAATGCCACAATAATTTGGAAAATAAAAGTAACGTATATTAATTTGAAAATTACATAAAAAATATTATAAATTAAAATAGTTAATAGCTTAAATTATCTAAATACGTATTAAAATAACATATGTTGAACTCATGCTGAGTGTCTGTTGAAAGCAACCTCTCTATCTCTATCTCTTTCTCATCTGATACTGAATGACATGATGAAGGTTTGGCTAGACTATCATACACTCGTATGTAGCCTTCTTGTGGTAGATTTTTAGCATCTTGATTTGTGTGTATCATTTCTAGGTGAAAGGTTATATAAATGAAATGGCCATCTGCCTAGAAGATGAAGATGAAAGACTTTCAAATCTTGCCAAACTTTTCTTTAATGAGTTGTCAAAGAAAGGTAGCATATCTACCAAACGTTTCTTTCATCAGTTAGAAATAAAGAAGTCAATCTATCTTATCTCTATCTAATCTTTCTACTGTTGAGCTTCTTCATCTGCTGTTGCATGTTTTTTACTGTACACACAAATCAAATAATACTGTTTTTTTCTCTTTGAACTTAATGTTTACAGGGAGCAATCCAATTTGTAACCTACTTCCAGATATTCTTGGCAAGTTATCAAGCCAGAACTCGAAGGAAGAATCATTCTGAACATTATGCAATTTTTAATTGCTTCAATTAAGAAGATGCCATGAATTTGACTTGCTTCTTTGGGCTCTACTGTAGAGAATTGATTGGAATGTTTGTATTTTTAGGACAAGCAAATGGAAGCTCTTGTCGAGAAGCTTTGCAAAAGATTTTGTGGAGTTACTGGTATGGAATTTGAAAATTATTTTGATTTATTTCCTAGAAGAATTTGTGTAATATGATCAACTATTTAGAAGAAGCTAAGACAGAAAATATATTGGGTACTTTTAGTTTGCAACGATATCTGTTCCCTAAGTTTACACTATGCTAAGCTTAAGAAGTTATTCTGCCCTTGGGTTTGGTCTGTTTACATATACTTTCTTGAAACTAAATGTGAAAATATGTATGTCTCTTTATTTTTTCCCCTAAACTTGACATTGAGTTTGTCCACAACTTTCTGTGAGGTTTCACGGTTTTGTGGATATATCACGATACCAGCTTGCTCCACTTGCTATTGCAAGCCAAGTCGTGCAGTTTACTGTCAGATTTTATAGTTGTTTCTCTAGTTAATCCTGCGTGATCTACATTTCAAAGATGTGGTGGTTGTCAACTTTGAGTTGTGGTTCTGCGCGTTTCAAAGTTTCTGATATACTTATTTGAGATTGTTTTAGAAGTTGCCGGTCTTTCAGTACTATTTGGTACCACAACTTTGTGGATGCTTCATCTGGTATTTGCTTTCATACTCAGCTTTCTATGCTATTATGGAAGGCGTGTTTACAGTATTTCGAGGAGTACCTTTGCAAAAATTTAAAAGAAAAATTATAATTAAGAGACCTTTGAATGAATAGATTTTAGTGAGTTTCTGATTTGCTATTTGAATTATCACCAGAGAAACTTCTGCATGTTAACATTATCTTTTATGCAGCTATTCGGCTATATGAGTACATATCCTATTGCCTATCTCAGCTATCATACACTGATAAGAGCATGAGAAAGCTGATAGAGTTGTTGAAAAAGTGTGAACGTGCCTTATCTCAAGATGCTGTGATGGAGAATTTTCGAACTATTATCAACAAGGTAAAATTTGTTGTGGCATCACAAGGCTTTAGGCTTGGACTAGTTTTTGGAAGTTATTGGGAATTCATTTCACAGTGTTAAAGCTTTACTTGCCTGTTTGAATGTCTTCAATTTGGGGAAGAAGTTTGCTAAACCTGAACTCAAATCATGCATTGAGGAGTTTGAGGAAAAGTTGAATAAGTTCCACATCGAGAGGAAGGAACATGAACTTACTGCCTATAGACACCTAATTTTTTCCCTTCCGAAGTCCAATTTTATCCATTTTTATCTTACCTTATCACGCACCCTCACCCATGTGATTATCCCTCCATAAAATGACAAAAATAACAACCCCTAACTAATTTTATCTTATTCTAACAACCCCTCCCTATTAAATTTTAACACCTCACATACCCAATCTCACCACCTACCCCACCTAACCCCTACCCCTACATACTCTCCCTCTCTCATGGGATACACAAAAAAAAAGATAAAGACTCACCGGGAGCCCACGTAATGAGTGAGGATTTTCCATTCTTGAATTGAGAAAAGGAACCTTCTAGGAAAGGGGTAAAGGGGGACCATTTTTGGTTTTAGGTGGTTTTCATTTTAGTATATAGATATATATAGAATACAAAAAAAAAGGGGAGCTCACGCTTTTTTTCTCCTAAGAGCACAAAACACATACATAGAGAATATACAGAGAAGGGAGCATAAAACAGAGGGATTCCATTTTTCTTTCTCCTTTTTCTCACCCACAATAACTTCAACACCATCACAGGCATACGGATTCACCAATAGACACACATACGTCTTCTTCCAATTCTTTGGCTCTTCCAGAAATGCATGCAAGAACCAGTAACCACACCCACACTTCACTGAATACGTATATAACATAATTTTTTCTCCGCACACGACTAACGCAGAAATCACAAACACCACACATAGTGAAGGGCGAGTGATGGAGAGACAGTAGTGAGTGGGAGACAGTTCTGAACAGTGAGAGATATGAGAGATCGAGAGAGAGACGAACAAGGGTCGAATCGGTAAAGCTGAACGGAAATCGATAGGAATCTGGTGGGTTTGAGTTGGCTGGCGACCTCTTCGCAGGAGCTGACTGTTTCTGATCTTTTTCAGGCGATTCCCTTTAGAAAACATTAAAATTCGCCGGAAATTCAATCCTTTTCTCACTATTCGTGCTACTATCTGAGTTCACGAAGTTCCGGCAACTAGATTTTTCAGGTTTTATCATATTTTTGGGCTCAGATATTCACACATATTTTTGGAATTCTGTTTGAGTCAGGTTTTGGGGGTCATCGTGGTTTGAACTGGTTTTATT
>NW_025871405.1:0-643 GCF_002878395.1 Capsicum annuum
TTTTTTTTTTTTTTTTTTAATGATGTTGACCAACTTAAACTCGTTAGAAAACTTAATTAAATTAATTATGAACTTGATTAATATTTTAAAAAAAAAAATAATCTTTTTATAAATATAAATCAACTCAACTCATACCCCTCTTCAATCCAAATCAACCACTCTCTCCTCTCTCGAGAGACAGTTTCTCCGAACTAACAGTTCTACAAAATTTCTCCCTTCAACCCCCGGCGACTTCTATCTCCGGTGACAAATGGTTGGGTTTCAAGTTCCCCTCTTCAATTCAAATCAACCTGTCTCTAATCCCTCTCTCAACAGCTTATCTCAACTCTCTCCCAACCAACAGTTCTGCAAATTTCTCATTTCAATCCTCGGCGACTTCAACATCCAACTACAAATAGTTGGGCTTCGAGTTCCTTTTCGACTTCAACCTTCAATTGACGTGACAGCCTTGCTCTCCGGCCACAACAACTTCGAATTCTTCATCGTTCCTTTTATTCTTTTACAGGTAAAAATTTATGACTTTTTTAGTTTTGAAGAAAACGAGGAACTTGAGCCAACTTCTCTTATAGTATATATTGGTTAATAGTTTTACTATCTGTTGCTTTAATTTGAAATGCGGCCTGAATAAAATCCTAATTTCTGG
>NW_025871405.1:743-15655 GCF_002878395.1 Capsicum annuum
TCTCATTTCAATCCTCGGCGACTTCAACATCCAACTACAAATAGTTGGGCTTCGAGTTCCTTTTCGACTTCAACCTTCAATTGACGTGACAGCCTTGCTCTCCGGCCACAACAACTTCGAATTCTTCATCGTTCCTTTTATTCTTTTACAGGTAAAAATTTATGACTTTTTTAGTTTTGAAGAAAACGAGGAACTTGAGCCAACTTCTCTTATAGTATTGGTTAACAATTTCAATATTTATTGCACTAATTTGAAATGCGGTCTGAATAAAATCCTAATTTCTGGTATTACTTCTTTTCTCTTTTTGAAGTGAATTATGTTTTTTTGTTGTTTGTTGCATTTTTTAGAAGTTTGATATTTATTGTTTATGTTTATAAAAATAAAACAACAATTTGGGTTTATTTGTTCTGTTCTTGTTCTTGGTAAAAATGGTGAAATTATTATTTTTTTGTTGAACAAAATTGTGCTACTGTTTTTTGTTTCCTCCAACAGATTATCCATTTGGTGCAACATATTAATCATCTGATGTGACAGATTTATCATATGATGCAACAGATCAACCATCCGATGCACCAGAGGAACCATCAGATTACAATTCTGATACAACAGATTAATCATCTGATGCAATAAATTAACTATCTGATGCAACAAATTAATCATATATTGCAACAGCTTAAGCATCGAATAAAAAATCTGATGCAACTAATTAACCATCTAATGTAATGGAAGAATCATCAGATTAATGATTCGATGCAACAGATGAACCTTCTATTGAATAAAATCCTATCAACTCTTCCAATAAGAAATGTCCAAGACTTGATTTTTTTCAACTGATCATTCATCTGCCGCGATAAACTACCCTATGTTGGAAGAAATCTAAACAATATTGATCGTTGATAATTATTCCAACAGATCACTCATGTGTTACAACAGATGTATGGCCTGTTGCACAAACCATTCATCTTTCTCAATAGATGAGTGGTATGTTTTGTATTGTCGCAACAGATTACTCAGCCGTTGCTGCAGGTAGGTTAACTGCTCTGACAGACCACTTATATGTTGCAACAAATATGTGATTTGTTGCACAAACCATTCATCTTTCTCAACAGATGAGTGATATGTTTTGTATTGTCGCAATAGATTACTCAGTCGTTGCTATGGGTTATTTAATTATTCCAACAGATCACTCATATGTTGCAACAGATGATGTCACAACAGATATGTGATCTATTGCACAGACTATTCATCTTTCTCAATAGATGAGTGATATGTTTTATATTATCACAACAGATTACTCAACCGTTGCTACAGGTTATTTAACTGTTCCAACAGATCACTCACATGTTGCAATAGATGATGTTGTAATATATGTGTGATCTGCTACACATACCATTCATTTTTCTCAATAGGTGAGTGATTTGTTTTGTATTGTCGCAACTGATTACTCATCCGTTGCAATAGGTTATTTAACTATCCCAACGGATCACTCATATGTCACAACAATGTGTGATCTGTTGCACAAACCATTCATCTATCTTAAAAGATGAGTGACATGTTTTGTATTATTGCAACAGATTATTCATCCACTGCAACAGGTTGGTTATATGCTGTAATAGATATACTACCTGGTGATCTGTTGCAACAATTATTATACTATTTTTCTTGTTTGATTTACTGTTATCCTTTTTAAATGATGCATTAATCAACTATAATATATTTTTGTATGTTCCTGTTAATTTTAGATAATATGGTTCTCAAAAGATCAGAAACCAAATCAAGTATGGTTCTCAAAAGATCAGAAACCAAATCAAGTCCAAGTAAAGGAACAAGTGAAGCAGCTAGGCTACATCCACTACTCTATGAGCTTGCTTTACAAGCGTTATCTCAATCGGGAGCAGATATGATGAACACGAAGAGGAGGAATATTTTAAAAGAGATGATGCAAATGCTAATAACCCTTACACTAAAGAGTTAGTCAAAGCTTTCAGCATTGATCGTTATCCTGTGAAATTGCAATACGATGGTGCCACAGATTTAACGAGTGATTTCGTGGTTAAGTCAGCCATGGGAAAATCTTTCGACGCCTTCAGAAAAATACTTCGAGAATAAAAATTGGATGCTTATTTCAGGGACAGCTGCTTTGGAAAATATCTTGATTTGCCAGAGGATAACAATGCTCGTTTCTAAATAAAAATGGTATATGAACTTCCCAAGCATAGGTTTATATATGAAAACAAAGATAAGATGGATGAGGTGTGGATAAATTACTATGGCATGCCTGTTTGTTTTGGTTGGAAGGAGTTTGTCATAGTTACTGGACTAAAATGTTATCCTCTTTCTCAAGTTATACCTATTCTAACCTAAAAAAGCACCCCGCACACCCAAAAAAGGCAAAGGCAAGTTGTGTGATCGTGATGACCTGGTGTCCATTGTTGGTCCAAGCTTCAAAAATTAAAATTTGATAGAAGCGTTGAAAGGTAAAGGACTTCCAAAGAAGCACAAGCAGTCATTGTGCTTGGTTTGGTCTGTATATAATATTCTTTGGACGAGAGACGTTAACAACAACATAAGCCTTGATTTAATAAAGCTCTCCAAGGATCTTGAGGCATTTAACAGCTATCCTTGGGGGGTATGAAAGCTTCAAAATGGCTGTCAAATATTTGTTGACTCCATTAGCGGCAAAGACAGTCAACTTATATGGCTTCCCATGGGCTTTCATGGTAAATGTTTCTTTCTTCTATTATGATATCATTCATTTTTCTTTACTCAATAATGGTTTTAATTTATTGACATTATTTTATAGGTTTAGGCGTTTGAAGTCATTCCTTATTTGAGATAACAAGTGAACTACCAGGAAGGAGTTTCCCGTCCAAGAATCTTGAGATGGTTGTCGGCCAAAACTGATAAAAATGCAAAATTTCTTGATCTCTTCAACCCCCCAAAGGATACAGTAAGTATAATTATAATTAATATTTTCTTTTAATTAATGTTTTTTAATGATCTAATCATCATTCTAATATATGTAATGATTTATGTTAGATTGTGCATCCGTCGCTAGTTCTGACCAATCGAGAGTTGAAGATGCCATTTTTTCTTACTTTACAATCTGTGCAAACTTTATTGGACCCTAAGGTCATCGCCAGAATAAAAATAGAATTGTTTAGAGCAACAACCATTACAAGAAAAATAATTTCGGAGGTGGGCTTGTTGTTTTGATGGTCTTAGTGATGATGGAGCTATTGGTGGTGGTAGTGGTGCTGCTGTTGTTGATACTAATGATGCTCCTCTTACAGTATTTAAAGCAAACCATTATAAGTATAATCATACTGGTTATACAAATGTCAAGACTGTAGGGCGAAACATGATGTAGTGATTAATGCTATTAATGAATTAATTGCTTCTGTAAAGGAATTGACATCTAAGAGGGGTCTCATTCCATCAAAGAGGATTTTATTTCCATCTTCTCCATTAGAGATTAGGGCTAAATGGAGAAGGAGAGTGATTTCCAAGGCATTATCAAGTATCCAAAAAAGCAAAATTGCATCTCCTCTGTCTGTGTGTTACACTGAGCAACGTATAATGTCCAAAGAAGAGCAGCACGAGATGAAGAAGGTGAATATATATGTCTTCCAACTGACAAAACAAACAGACACATATCTATTTCAACAGATGACATATCTACTGAAAATTATCAAACAGTTATATACATCTGTTGCAACAGTTGACTAACTTGTGCACCAGATAAAGTATCTGTTATGACATATGTCTCGTCTGTTTTAGCAAATCAAACAACTCTTCGTATCGCTTTTATTTTTACCAATAGATGACCTATCTGCTGCAACAGATGATTCATATATTGCAATGAATGGTTCATCCGTTGGAAATTATCATACAGGGTCTTCCTCATGTAGAAATTTGTCCCAACAGTTGATTCATTGTTGCAACAGAAATATAATCTGTTTGGGATAATTTAAAATAGGAGGAAGACCTGTTTGATTTACTAGAACAGGTGAGTTATCCTTTTCTGTTTTGTTGTATCTCCGTGATTAGCATTGACCAATTCTAGCTTTCCAAGTGGATGTAGAAGAAGCTACTGCTAAACAACATTGACAATATACTACTCTTTTTATGGAAATACAGAGAATAGAAAGCACAAAAACCGTACGAAAGCGACAATAAAGATCCACGACAAGTAAAACCGAATTCTATAGCACCGGATGAAGAACAACTTGTCCATACTGAGTAGATCTTTATAGCTTGAGCCTGTCAAAGTAATCCTTGGCATCATACTTAAATTGTTGTTGATGTATTTGTTGAGATCTGTACCCATACTAATTTTTTTATATTTTATTTATTCGTTGACTTATTTCAGCTAATTTATGAAGGCTTTGATTTATTTTATTTTGTCTATGAATTTTATTTATTCATTAGATTTGAACTTATTAATTGAAAGGAATACTAGATTCAAATATTGCAACAGATAATGTATCTGTTGCAACAGACGGCACATTTATTGGAAAAATCGAACAGATTTAGACATATGTTGCAACAGGTAGGTAATCTGTTGAAATTTATCAAACAGGTCTTACCACTGTTGCAACAGATGGACTTAGATAGAAACATCGAGATAATGCAATAGATGACTAACCTATTGCAACAGATAAACTATATATCAGAACAAGTAGAATAACTGTTACAACGGATGGAGAATCTGTTGCATTATAAAAATTTAACTTTCGTTGGACATAAAAAATTGTCACTACGTGTAAAAAGGTTAAAGTGAATTGAAATAAAATAGGCGGAACCCATCGACGGTGTTCAGTTCAAACACCTAAAATAAAATAGGCATCAAGTAGACAGTGTTCATTTTAAACACGTAAAATAAAATAGGCATCAAATGTGTCAGTCTGGCACATTTTACTGACTTGCCATCACTTGGCCCCCAACGGTCATTTTCCCCCCTATTGTCTTATATATTCATCTTCTCCTAAAATTTAACCCTAAATTTTCAAATCTTCTTCTTCATCGTCATCTTCTTTTATCTATCCAAATTCTTCAAATTATTTCTTTTATTTTTTCCAACTGAGCTTGATAATGTCGAGCGCATCTTCCACTATTTTTTGTGATAAAGATTTTCGATATTGTAAGTGCGGTCATGAAGAACTTCTTAGACTCAACAAAATCTAGGTCGTAGGTTTTTTACTTGTAAGATTTCAAAGGTAATATTTTTTTAATTTAATTAGTTGATTAATTATTGACTTGTAATAATTTTGTAATTGTGTTCTCTTTTTTTATAGAAATTGGGTGGATGTGATTACTTTGATTGATATGAAGAATGACACCCTTCACAAGTAAATCGTATAATCTGGGGTTTGTTGAACAAAGTCAAGGCTTTTGAAGACAAACAAAATCGATCAAGAAGATACTACATTGTTGTCGTTATTGCTACTGGTTTGGTGTTGTTGGGCACATGGATATTCCAGCCTAATTTCTGAAATTTTCATGGTGGTGTGTGTATTTGCTACTGGTTTGGTGTTGTCGAGCACATGGATATTCAAGCGTAACTGTTGGAAAATATCAAAAAATTTAGGCATATATTGTAAAATTTAAGTCATCTGTTGGAAATTATCAAATAGGTCTTCCCACTGTTGCAACAAATTAGACTTAGATTATTAGATTATTCATAAAAATAACATCGGCGTAATGCAACAGATGACCAACCTATTACAACAGATAAACTATCTGCTAGAACAGATTCAATATATTTTACAACAAATTGACAATCTATTGCATTATAAAAAACTCAACTTTCATAAAAAAAAAAATTATTGCCACTACATGTGAATGTAATAAAGTGAAGGGTGACTTGAAATTAAAAATTGCTATTTCACAGTCTCTTCTATATACACAGGCTTCAAGCGTCCAGTTAGTACCCTATAAGCCCAGACCTCTTGCAGGTTTTCCACAGCGTTGTCGCACAGAAAAGTCGTTGGCTAGGCTATTTCTGTGCCGGTCAGCAAACATTCGATATGTGCAAGAGCGTGCGAGCTGCTCGCTTTAGCGGCATCATCTTTTGGAAGAATCATTCCCTTATTTCGACTTTCAAAATCCTATGATTTCTTTATCAACACTTCCTTTAGCAAATGATTATTAGTTTACTCTCCCTTAACAAGATGGCAAACATCACCATCAGTGGCTCCACGAGGAGAAAAATATCAAAATCGTCGACAAGAGGTACGTTGGAGTCATAAACATTGATCTTTCCCTCCTTGAGTAATATCTCAACAGCCCGATAATGCATGTCGTTCACGCTAATGACTGCAAGAATCCTTTTTGCCTCGGTCCAGCTCTTGCCATATGGATTTAGCCTCTCCCCTCTAACATATTTTATCATTTCTTCTTCATCCAAGAACAACGTAGGAACAAGGAAATCAAGTCCCACACCAAGGGCTAACATCTCCCCATTGAGTTGATCGTACCTATCCTTGAGATTCTTGCAGAAGTCGAGGTCCATTATCATATCGGCAATGTCATAAGCTTCCTGGTATGTTAATTGCCTTTTCCTCATGAGGCAGAGAATTATGTCAACATGCTGTGACATAATAAGTCAATTTTTAAATAGGTTAGTAATTGTAAAGATGCAACAGATGGTCAATTTGTAAGAAGTCAATATTTAAATAGGTTAGTAATTACATAGGGCCCTCTGAATCAATAATCCAACACAACTTATGCAACAGATGGATAATAAGTTACAACAGAACCACTACCAGTTGCACCAGTATACCCAACTGTTGCAATAGATGTGAAATCTATTGCGTGGCTTCTTCTTCATGGGGTAGATTAGAAGAGCTAGGTTAGGAAAAGTAAACTTGCCTTGTCCTCGTACGGCATATGCATATCAGTCATAGTTTAGAAGTCTTGGGGGGGAAAATGAGGCCTGGGGTAATCTGGTGCGCGTGGCTTGGCATTCTTGGCCTGTCGCAGATCCCTCTTCTCTTCGGTTCCAAGTTCCACTTATATGTCCACCTTCTTGATTGGCCCCTGAACTTCAACAGCTTTTGGAGAGGAAGGAATTACAATTTATTTTGATTTTCGACCGAAGAGTACGTCTTTAATTGCTCTTTTTTTCTCCTAACCAATACTGTAGAGTGTGTGGCTCCCTCACCTTCTTGGATGGTATGACACACCTCTTGGATTTGAATTCCTCGATAGCTTTAGAGATAGCTTCTACTTTTTAAAGAGTTTATCCTATCTGTCCTTGCACTCTTCGCATTCGCAACGAGAACAAGAGGGTGATGAGGGGTGAGAAGGACCTGTGTAAGGGTAAAAAGGGGTGTTTTCAAACATATTTATTCTTTCTTGAGCATCAACATGCTCATCATCACGAGTGGTAGCAGCATCAGCATGCCTGCCACCAACACCAACAACTCCACCAGGAGAAGCATCCAGATCTGCCTTAGTAGGTTAGTCATGAAGAGCCTCAACATTAGGATGACCTTGCCTAACTGCTCTTCTTATGGTTGTTGCTCCAGCCAATTCCTTCTTTATTAAATCCACCATTGGGTCTGCTATAGTATCAACATGACCTAGAGTAATATAAGAAGTCGTCACCGACTACTCCTCAGTAGGCACGATCCATGGATGTACAACCTATAAAAAAAGACAGATACATTTAAATCATATAATATAATAATTTTCACAGTTAGGTTACATTTAAAAAAAAACCATCTGTTTCATAGTTTGCAGTATATGGTTAAAATCTATTTGAGTCTGATTCAGATAAACAAAGCAATACATGGATAATCTGATACAAAATATCAATTATTTATTACAACGGTTGCGCAAGTTAAGTAATTTGTTATACAACAAATGATCTGTAAGTCGCAATAAATGAAAAATATGTTATCAGATTACACATCTGCATAATTTGCAGTAGATGGTTAATCTGTTAGGAGTTGGGTTCAGAGAACCAAAGCAACAGATGGGTAATCTGATACAAGATATCAATCGTCTGTTGTAATAGATTATCCAACTATTGCACCCATTTATTGCATCGATTGACACAGGACGGGCAACCTATCGCAACAGATATCCCATCTGGTGCATCAGATAAAGCATCTGTTGCACCAGATATAACATCTGTTTAATATATTTCTTTGAGTAAAATTATTTTACTTGAAGAAGATGTGCTGCATTATTCGAAGGGTTAAAGAGATCAACCTCCTTAATATTGGTGTTGCTCTTTGCAGCCAACCACCTAAACATCCTTGAATGAGAAACCTCATCCTGGTAATCCATTAACTGCTTTCGGAGGGGAGGAATGACTTTAAATGCCCAAGCCTAAAAAATGTAAACAGAAAGCAAGCAAAAAAAAAGTCATAATAACTATATTCAATATAAATTAATGGATGAGTAAACTTAGTGATTAAAATTAATGATTAATTTTACCATGAAAGCCCAAGGAAATCCATATAATGTGGTCGTCCCTGAGGATAGCTTTATCAGTAAATATTGGACAGTCAAGTAGAAGCTGTCATATCCCAGGGATAATTATTGAATTTATCAAAATCCTCAGCACACGCCAACAAATCATCTTCTATGACCTTGTTGACATGGTCTCTTGCCAATATAACCGAATAGGCAAACCAAACTAAGCACAATTGCTCCCTGTATTGCTCTGGTATGGTTTTTTCCTTGAGATCTGTCAACAAATCCGATACTTTGTATCCACGTCGAGCAATGTCAAACAACCCATCTATTTTTTCCTTGCGTTTTCTTGCCTTGAATCTTGTATGGGGTGTTAGTTCTTCTGGACGATGGCATCTCAAGCCCGTCACTATGGCGTGTTGGTTCTTCTGGACGATGGCATCTCAAGCCCGTCAGTATGGCAAACTTTTGCAAGCTAAAACAAACAGGCATGCCACAATAGTTGATCCATATTTCATCCATCTTCTTTTTACCCCCTCCTCCGGATCTTTATCATCCCCCACGTACTTGATCCTGTGCTTGAGAAGACCATATACTATCGTCATATGGAAACAAATACAGGCAGAGGGGTCCTCAAGCAGCTCAAGAAAGCGTCCAAAGTAGCTTTTCTTAAAAAGTCCACCTATGTTTTCGTTCTTCATAATTTTCATAAAATGTTCAAAAAATTTCTCCATCTAACATTTAAGTACAATTTGACTAGTTAATTCACGCCCCATTGGTGATTCATTATCATCATGTTGATGATCGTCCTCTTTCTCTTTCTCACTCTCCAATTCCTCCTTTTTCTCACTTTTATTTTCTTTATTACCATCTATAGAACCTTGTCCAACTCCCTCAACGTTGTTTTCACATCTCTCTTCAGCTTTACTTTTCCCTAACTAAGATTGTTCAGAAACCTCCTCCGAATCCCTCTGTACTATAGCCTTTTTTAAGGTGGTCAGACGTTGATTCACTTTTACTTTCTTTTCTTTTGGGAGACATGTTTTACCTATAAACAACGGAAAAATAAAAATTACATTACAACTGATGTATGCATAAATTTTTAAAAATATATTACAAATATCATGAATACTGACACACCAATAGCCACCACCACAAACACCACTAACCAATGCCAAAAACAAACACCACGAATACCGATACCACTGACAACCACCATAAACATCACCAACCAATGCCACCACTAGTGCCACCACGAGGACCACCTCAAACACCATCCAACAATACCACAACAGTCAATGGAATACTACAATGAAAACTAGGGATTTCTCGAGTTCTTCTTACGATTTTACCATCAAAACTCAAAATTGTAAACCCATTCTCAGAGATAATACAACTAAAAGTTTTATTTTTCATTATTAACTTAAAAGCCCTTATTTTTTAGAAAAAATAACAAATATAGAACTCTTCTCAAACTTTGTTGCCTATGAAGACGAAGAAAACGACTCATATAAGCAAGAATGAAGTAAAAAATAACACCTATGTAGTTGGAAATGAGAAGAAAAGTGATATGTTATAGAGGGTTGAGCAAATTTGTTGAGTATTTGTTGTATGTACTGTATTGTTCAGTGAGAATGAGAGAGAAAGAGTGAGAACTCATGATTTGAAATGATGAAATGTTTTGTATGGGTTGATTTTTATTTTGGAAAAGAATGACAAGTTTTGAAAATGTTAATTTGGTCCAAATTGATCTTAATTATTTTTAAAATTATAAAAGATATGCATAATTTTTAACCCTCTCATCATCCAATTGCCAAAAGGGTACTATTTAGTCTAACAATGAACTCAATTGCAATTGTATAAAAATAATTGAAGTTGTAGTTGACCGAGTACTCTAGTTGACCCTATGAACTCACCCCTAGTCCTAGATTAATCAATTTAGGTACTATTAGTCTAACATATGAACTCAATTGAAATCGAATAAAATAAATGTTCAATATGTTGCATCAGATTTTGCATCTGTTGTAAATTATCAATCAGATTATGTAGCAACAGATTACGAATCTGTTGTAAATTATCAAACAGATTAAGTCATCTATTGCAATAAATTACCCATCTGTTGTAAATTATCAAATAAATTGCCATATATTGCAATAGATTACCCATATGTTGTAAATTATCAAATAGGCGTTTCCATCTGTTGTAGCTGACCCTTTGAGAACTCACCCATAGTCCTAGATTAATTAATAGTTAACCATATGAGAACTCACTCCTAGTTCTAGATTATTCAATTAAGGTATTAGTACCCTGTCCTAGATTAATCAATTAAGGTATTAGTTAAACATATGAGGTAGTAAGAATCTGTTCGGCTTAGAGTTATCGATCGACGACTCTAGTTGGGAGGAACGCAGTACCGTCTCATCATGCAATTGTCAAAAAACTCAATTGAAGTTGTAGTTGAACCTATGAGAACTAACCCCTAGTCCTAGATTATTCAATTAAGGCATTAGTACCCTAGTCATAAATTAATCAATTAAGGTATTAGTCTAACATATGAGGTAGTAAGAATCGGTTCGGTTCAGAGTGATCGATCAACGACTCTGGTCAGGAGAAACGCAATACCATCTTATCATGCAATTGCCAAAAGACTCAATTGAAGTTGTAGTTGACCTTATAAGAACTCACATTCAATTAAGGTATTAGTCCAACATATGAACTCAATTGAAATTATATATAAACAAATGTTCAACCTGTTGCAACAGATGTCTTTTCTATTGGATCAAATCAAATAGATTAGGTAATCTGTTGCAACATATTATGCATCTGTTGTAAACAATCAAACAGATTACGTCATTTGTTGCAACATACCATAAATCGGTTGTAAACTATCAAACAGATTAAGTCATCTATTGCGATAGATTATCCATCTATTGTAAATTATCAAATGGATTAAGTCATATGTCACAATAGATTACCTATTTGTTGTAAATTATCAAATAGGCGTTGTAATCTATTGTAGCTAACATTATGAGAACTCACCCCTAGTCCTAGATTAATTAATTAAGGTATTAGTTGAACATATGAGGTAGTAAGAATCGGTTCGGCTCAGAGTTATCGATCGACAACTCTGGTCGGGAGAAACACAGTACCATCTCATCATGCAATTACCAAAAGACTCAATTAAAATTGCAGTTGACCCTATGAAAACTCACCCCTAGTCCTAGATTATTTAATTAAGGTATTAGTACCCTAGTCCTAGATTAATCAATTAAGGTATTAGTCTAACATATGAGGTAGTAAGAATCGGTTCGGCTCAAAGTGATCGATCGATGACTCTGGTCGGGAGGAACGTAATACCGTCTCATCATGCAATTGCCAAAATACTCAATTAAAGTTGTAGTTGACCCTATGAGAACTCACATTGAATTAAGGTATTAGTCTTACATATGAACTCAATTGAAATTATATATAAACAGATGTTCAACCTATTACAACAGATGTCTTTTTTGTTGGATCAAATCAAACAGATTAGGTAATTTGTTGCAACATATTACGAATCTGTTGTAAACTATCAAACAAATTACGTCATTTATTGCGACAAATGATCGAGCTTTAAAAAATTTTAAATAAAAATTGTCATCTGTTGCACTTAAGTATTTTAAGATCCTTTTTTAAGCATTTTAGGTATTTCCTGTCCAAGATAAAAAGTTAAATTACTAAGGCGGTAAAAAATATTACTTGGTACTACTTGGATAACTCAAAAATCTCCTGAGTGAGTAGTCTTATCTGGTCTTTTCAATGTCACCGTCTCCTCGTGCCCCTCAAAAGTTATTAATGAGTATTTAAAACTCATATCTAAAACTCTCTCCTTCATCCATAAAGTAGTCTAGACTCAACGTATCACTCTTCTTTATTCTCAATTATCTTTGTTTCCTTTTTTCTTTTCTTTTCTCTCTTCTTTCAGATAAGGATACTTTAGGATCTCAACCTATCAATATCTTTTCTCGACTGAACTGGATGTTCTGATCCGTTTGCTTTTTTGACATTGCAGGTACGGTTCACTGTTGCTCTTTTCATCTCTTCTTCTTCTTTGTATTTAATTTAAATTAGATATTTACATCTGTTTCTATTAATGATTTACCCATTACCAGTTTCCTATTTATTAAGAAAATTAAAGGAAAGGTGACCTTTAAGTCTTGAATGAACAAACCGTTGTTTTTATTAAAATATGCAAAAAAACTCATCTGTTGGGAGAATTTAAAAAGCCTTGTTTTCAGTATAGTCTTTTTATGTCTTTTATTTGGTACTTTGGTTGTGTTGTTGTTGAGGGTGGTGGTCGTGTTGGAATATGTGATGTTTGTATTGTGGATGGTGTTGGAACATATAGTGTTATTTCTTTGTTGTTGATGTTGGTGGTGGTGGTGTTGGAACAGTTTTCTCAACTTTTGCAACTGATGAATCAACTGTTGGAACAAATGGAGCAACTGTTTGAAGAAATTAAACCAGTAGCAAGGCTGGTTTGATTTATTCCAACAGATGACCCATCTGTTGCAATATGTCATCTATATGTTGCAACGATGCCTCATTGGTTGAACAAATGGGTAATCTGTTGCATCATATTGGTCATATGTTGATTCACTTAATTTTGTGTTACCCTTTTGTAATGTTCTTTTTGTTTTCTTTTTGTTCTTCTTTTGTTTGACATCAAATGTATTTCTCTTGTTTGCAGATAAAAGAAAGTGAAACTGGATCCACTTTTGCCCGGCTAGCATTAAAAGCTAGAGTAAAGATGGGTTCAGAGGAATAAGCTGCTTGCAGATGGAACCACTTTATATGTGGGAGGTATGTATTACTGATCAACCTATCATGAAAACACACATCCAGTACAATGATTTTGTGAATGTTTGTTCTTTACCTATTAGGCTTTAATCCTTCAAACAAGATATGATATTTTACAGTTAAGATTGTTAGGTTCAAACTGGTAAGGCTGAGGGACCAAGACGGTGGTGTCGATACCCCATTACAATTTAATGACGGTTTATGGTCATATTCTTGTGTCAAGTTTGGGGAAGGGTTCAAGCTTTTTGCGGTAGTATAAATATCTAATAGTGATTGGACCTGTTTTAATGGCTTAATGGACTTGTTGAAAGTCCTTCAAAGCCTCACATTACAACAAATAACGTTGGAACTAATAGAAATTACCCTGGTCTAAATTTATATGGATAGGTTATTGGAGGAGACTATTATACAATAGAAGGTGTTTAGGAGAAAACCTTTGCGGGAAAGGAGAGGTTGAGAAGGTCATATATCATCTCAGTCCTTGTTTAAGTGGAGACACAGGGTGGGAAGAAAAGTGTAGCGAAATTGGCTGATGAAATTGACATGAAAAATGAAAAAACTAAATGAGGTGTGAATGTGAAAGTGTATCCAAAAATAAAAATTCATTAGTCGTTGAAGAAAAAAAGAATGGTCAACAGGACTAGAGCTGGACACTTTGCTCAAGACTCTCACAAAGTGAAGGACCAGAACTCTAAAGAAGCAACTTCGCGAGCACGAAAGGTGGTAAGATTTTCAGTCTGAACTGAAACCTGAACCAACTACTCCTGTATTAAAAATATGAGATCATGTCAATTTCATTGGTGTATAAAAGTCTGAGTTCAGGTTTCTCATGTCAATCTCATTGGCCATATATCAAGGTCTGAGATGAAATATGGCTTTCTCCACCTCCTCCTTTGCGCATAGGTATTCTCGCAAGCACCTTCTGTTGTATAAAAGTCTCCTACAGCAATCTATCCACATAAATTTGGACTAGGAAAATTTCTATTGGTTCCATCGTTGTTTGCTGCATTGCGAGGCTTCGGAGGCCTTTCAAGAAGTTCATTGCGCCATTAAAACTGGTCCAATCACTATTGGATATTTATACTGCCGCCAAAAACCTGAACCCTTCCCCAAACTTGACAAAAAAACATGAGCATAAACCGTTATTAAATTGTAATGGGGTATCGACACCACCGTGTTGGAACCTTTTGGCCTTATCAGTTCACACCTATCAAACTAAACTGTACAATGCAGGATCTTATTTAAAGAATTATTGTCTAATCGGTAAAAAACTACATTCACAAAATCATTGCACACGCATAAAAATGGGATCCATTGCACGCACCTTATTCTTCCTACCCCATCAGGACATGTCAGATAGTGTTGCTTATTCATCTGCACGCATGTCATGACTATTAAAAAAGAGGTGTGAAGATTTGTGACTTTTTATCTTAACACATTCAAAATAGCTGATGAATCAAAATCTTCATCTGTTGTAACTAACGTATCAGCTGTTGGAAAAAATCAAAACATCTCCTCCAACATATGGTCCATCTGTCGCAACAGATAATCCATATATTGCAACAGATGGTAAATCTGTTGCAACAGACATGGTTGTGCTTTTTATTCATCTGCACGCATGTGATTACTTTTTGCTAAAAATGTTT
>NW_025871406.1:0-571 GCF_002878395.1 Capsicum annuum
TTGAAGAAATAGTTTGGAGAGTTACTTATAAAGCAATCAAGGGATTGGGACAATCACACAAACCATCTTTGTATGAAAAATTACGATGGATTGAAGCCCGTGAAGGGGATATTAAAGATGCTGTGAGGAACACGATAAATTGTTGGTGCATGCATTATGATGAAAATTATGAAAGGGAATTAGTACAGACTTTAACTGAGCAAGCTAGGAGAGAATTCATGTCGCTGCCTGCAGTAAGATCAATAATGCAGTCTTTGCAAAGAGTTAAGCTTCCAGAAAACGAATGGACAGACGAGTGTATGATATGCAAGGAAAGTTACTCACCTGGATCAAAACCATACAGCTTGCCTTGCAGCCACAGTTTCCATTATGGCTGCATCGAAACTTGGCTTCTTAAAAACCCAAACTGTCCCATGTGTCGTTACAAGTTGCCACCAACGGAGTCCAAATAGATGTGATCTCTTTCTAGTAATTAAAATGTATTTTAAGATAGGTTAATACTGTCAAAAATTTATCTTTTCTCTTATGGCCAAACAATTCTAGCTATTGAATTTATTAATAGAATCGTGGC
>NW_025871406.1:671-1077 GCF_002878395.1 Capsicum annuum
TTGAAGAAATAGTTTGGAGAGTTACTTATAAAGCAATCAAGGGATTGGGACAATCACACAAACCATCTTTGTATGAAAAATTACGATGGATTGAAGCCCGTGAAGGGGATATTAAAGATGCTGTGAGGAACACGATAAATTGTTGGTGCATGCATTATGATGAAAATTATGAAAGGGAATTAGTACAGACTTTAACTGAGCAAGCTAGGAGAGAATTCATGTCGCTGCCTGCAGTAAGATCAATAATGCAGTCTTTGCAAAGAGTTAAGCTTCCAGAAAACGAATGGACAGACGAGTGTATGATATGCAAGGAAAGTTACTCACCTGGATCAAAACCATACAGCTTGCCTTGCAGCCACAGTTTCCATTATGGCTGCATCGAAACTTGGCTTCTTAAAAACCCAAA
>NW_025871407.1:0-4824 GCF_002878395.1 Capsicum annuum
GGTTTGAGTGTTGTTGTTGATGATGATTTGAAGAAGAAAGAAGATAAAAGTGTCCATTTTTCATTTAAATTTTAATTTTATTTTTTGTTAAATTTTTTTATTATATTTAAAATATAAGATTACTGAAATTAATTTTTTTAATAAATAAACGCGCTCCTTTTTTTAAAAAAATGACACGCCAACTTTAGGGGTCAAACAAATACACTTTAAAGATGTTAAGGGGGGTAAATAAATGGAAGTTAAGTTTAAGTGCTAAAGTGAGTTTGGAGGACAAGTTCAGCGGGAAAAAGATGTCTTTTCTCTACTATTTTATTGTGGGATGAAAGATGACCAAGTTGTTGTTGGCCATGTTCTAAACCAGTTTGGATGGATCTTAAATTAATTGGATGAGTATGGGTGTCTTTGTTTGTTATTTTTATTATCACTGTTATTGACCATTTTTGCCTTTGGTTTTTCAGTTGTTTTGCATCTCTAGGGACTGATTTTTGGATGATTTTGTCCTTCCCATTTATGGTTTGCTGCTGTTTTATATCTCTAGGACTGATATTGGACGATTTTATCCTTTTCATTTATTTACACTGATAATGGACACATATTATGTTGCTTGGCCGATGAAAAAAATTCTCTGTCGATTTTCTAGGCTTTCACAAATAAAAAGATGGATATTACGTATTTATACGTAATAAAATAAATAATTTCAAACGATGAAAAAATCTTTATAATATCTCAAAACTTTATCTAAGCCTACTTTTTAACAAAAAAATTATATTTTTAAATACGTATATGCACACATACTTTTTTTATTTATTTTGGTTATTATTTATTTGTTACTAACATTTCATTATAGGTGTTTATACAGGTTATTGTGAATACTAGTCGGGAATGTCATTCAAAGAAGATTTTAAATTGTGTTTTATATTTTTAATATTCTTTCACTTGTTAATCATAGTGAAAACTTTATTTTTTGGGTGTTGGGCAGGATATTCTTCATTTATGCAATCTTCACCAAGAGTTTAGGCAAATTTAACCCGTTAATATTTATATCAAAATATTAAATTGACTTAGATTATTTAATCAAATAATTAATACTTTTTACACTAAAAAATATTACGTAGTCTTTTCCTTTAGAATAATTTTTCTTTATTCAATCTTGTCTTTTCTTTACATACATATACTTGTATACTTTTGTTTACATATATTTTACAATAACATACAGATTAATATTATTTTAATACATATTTTATACCTGTATATGTTTTTTTCTTTTCTTTCTTCCTTTTGTTACTTAGGCAAACTTCGGCCGTTAATATTTATACAAAAAGGAATCAAATTAATTTAGGTATTTAATCAAACAAAATTAAAAATGCTTTCTTTTATGAATTCCTTTTCATTTTTCAAACATATTCTTATGTACTTTGGTTACATGTCTTTACATACTTTTACGTTCATATTTTTTATGATAACATATGTAATTTATACACACTTTAAATGTATATTATTTTAAAACATATTTTATATTTATATTTATAAACATTGATTTTTTTCCTTCGTCTTTTAATAAACCCAAGTCTGGCCGGAAACCACATTTGTGGATTCTGAAGGGTGCCTAATCCCTTCCCTTTGGAATAATTTGAACCTTTACTTGGAATCTAAAATGATTTTGCAGATTAAATAAAGTCACACTTGTTAAACAATAAATAGGTTTCCTATTTTTCCTTAAAAATTAGATAGCGACTCTGTACAAAATTAATTCTTTTAGAGTCCATAATGTTGTGCTCATTTTGATCTTAGTTAAAAATAGGGTATGACAGTTGGCAGAAAGACTATGTCCCGAAAGGAAGTCTCTTGGGCGGTGACCAAGAGAAATATATCCATGAATGATTCCACTGCCGAAGCTCGAATTTGGTTGAACATCATATGTACCCGAGTCTCCCCTTGCACCCACATGACAACAGTTTCAGATTTACCGGCTCAAATGGTTGCTTGCATTCTAGACGACATTCCTTTTAATGTTGGTCAGCCCGTGGTTTTTGACATGAAATTCTTCAAGAACTAAGGCGGTACACACCTCTCTTTCCCCTCTTTTATTACAGCATTGTCCAGGCGAGCAGGAGTTAAGGAGTACTCTAGAGATACTTGGGTGCGCCCTGGCAATCCCATCTACCCTCTCAAAATTTGAGGGGCTGCACACCTGGTAAGAACAAAAGAGGAAGATAGACTTTGGGTAAGTCGACATGTGAAGAGCCTGAGTCTTGTAGGCCATCCGCAGTCGGGCCTCTTAAGGATCTGGGTGTTGATATTAGCACCATTAGAGAGCTCGTGTTGGGATTTCCCTAGGGGTTGGAGAGCCTTTTACTACTCTTCATTCATTTATAGCCCGTTCTAATTATGAGAGGTATTTGGAGGACCAGAAGAAGCAGGGAACCACCACATCTAGGCTCGGGAGGGCCTACTCATTATCATCAGCATCTCACAGAGAGCTCCAGGATTCACACGATAAGTGGTAAAAAGGGAGAAGAAGAGAAATAAATTTTTTAGCAAGATGTGGAAGGGGGTAAAGGGCCTTTAGAAGGTCCTAAAGCCTTATATAGACATACTTCCTCCCGAGTGGAGAGTGATGATGAGGCCCCAGTGGAGTGGTCCAGTCATGAGGATGCAAATTGTGATGAAGTATCTAAGGGTGAGAGTAGCTCTTGATGCGATTTCTGGGAGCACCCTTATCTCTCTTTTCGCTTGATTGTTTGTGCAGTGATGACACTGCTATCTTTTTAGTTAGGGGTGCCTGTCTCTGCATTCATTTTATTTGGGCCTATATTATTGATAGTTTTAGATGTTTTTATGTTCTTTTGGATGATTTTATTTTCTTGAGTTGTAATATTCAGGCACTATGACGGTGCCCATATTTTCATGGATTAATCATTTTTGTTTGTATATTTTTACTTTATCTTTATTTTACTTATAGATATATTGGACGAGCTTTTTCCTATGACAGATTGAGTGATGATATTCTTAAGAAAAAAGCATCATATGTTGGCTTTTGATCCATGAATACAGGGGAAGTCTGAGTACCCGTAGCATTGAGGTCATAAATTCAAGGGAAATCTGAGTAACTGTGGCATTTTGAAGTTAGGATCGCATTTATACCTATGGTGAATCTGAGTAGCCATATGGTTTGCCTATATGAAAGCCAAAATATGAGACAACGGCTTAGGTTGGTGTCATAATTAGCAAATTGTGCATGGTGCAAATGCAAAGCAAACGCCCCCACCCCCTGCGTCCAAAAATTTTTAAAAATCAAGGGCATGGATGTGAGCGACCGTGTAGCAGCATTTTTTCTCTTTTTGTGACTCCAAAATATTGGTTTGTGAAAATTGATAGATACTCCATTTTTGTCTCTAGCGGGAGGAGCAATTGAGCTTCCTCAACAAATTTGCATGCCATATATGGTGAGCTTATTTTTCCAAATCTCATGTATACTTGTACCATCTAGAACTTTCCCTATTACTCTCTCAAGGCTAATTTTAATTGTACTTGATTGGTGAGATGATCCTAGGCCATCTTTGTGATATTAGAAGTCCACTCTAGCCTAAAAAGACTACCCTTGCATTGATGTTATCTCTTGTCACCAACTTTAAACTTTTGCACCTTTCTTTGGCAAACACAGTGCAAGCCATGACCCATTCAATTTTTATTCCTCTTTTGAACCCTACCTTCCTTAAACTTAAAAATGCAACTTAAGTCTAAAGTCTTAAGTTGGGGGACATGAAGAATGAAAGAGGCAACTTTGGGCCATGAAGTTGTAAGTGAATGCCTAAGACTTAAGCATTGAGAAAAAATGAATAAGAAAAAGAAAGGATCTAATAAAGGAAAGAAAAGCATGAAGTGTGCAAGAAAAAAAATGAAAAGAAAATGGGTGAACCAAGGAAATAAAAGTAGGCACCTTTGTAAAGAGTGAAAACAAAAGAAGGGACCCTTGGTAAAAAATTTGATGGAATAATATGATGTAGATGTTCAAGAAAGGTATAGTCATTGTTGACACCTAATTTTTTCCCACCACGACTAAATGTAATCCAGAGTTTCTTCAGTTTTTAATAAACCAAAATAATTATTTGCTCCAAATAAAAAAAAACTTAAAATATTTTTCGTATGCGATTTTGTCATTTTAAGTAGCGATTATATACTATCATGTTCAGTTATACGAGATTATATAATTTGTTACTTAAATATTTATTTTACAAAATATCAGATTTAATTAAGGTTTATCTTGAAAATAAATTCAAATGATTAAAATATTAATTTAAATATAATTTATTCTCAAAAATAATTTTTTTGGATAAATATGCATTCATTTTATTAAATCAAGAAGCTCGAGATAAAAAAAAGTATTAATTTAATTTAGTCAATCTATTAGATTTGACCAATATTGAAAATTGGTCATGATTGCAATGCAATTCGTCAATTAATTTTTAATTTGGTCAAAATAAATAAATATGGCTAAATTTTACATTCCAATTGGGGTTATATTTTAAATAACCCCAAAATTCTCAAGAACTCTCATAACTTTTACCCAATTCCCATCAAAAAATAAATTCAAATTGCACTATTCCCCCCAACTTTGTCCTTTTCCAATTTTGAAATTCAAAGATTGTACTACATTGTATTATTTCTCCCCACATTATCTTCCACCTCACCTTATCTTTAATTTTTACATTCCAAAAACCCCCCTAAATGTTTTTTCTCCCACATTGGTAGATGACAAGAAATAAATCTCTATCCTTTCCTATAAATACTTTTCTCCCACATTGGTGGAAAAGGGGAAAAAAA
>NW_025871408.1:0-581 GCF_002878395.1 Capsicum annuum
CTATAAATAACAATAATTAACAAAAAAAATTTAAAAAAATTGACTGATTTCTACTTCAGCTGCTTCAGTTGTGATTTTACTATATCACCCCTACTTAATTATTATGGTTATTTAGGCATTGTGCCACATAAGTTGAGATAGAAAAAATATTATAAATCACAATGATTAAAAATTAAAATTATTTTTAAAATATAATTGGCTTTCATCGACACAAAATTCAGGACAAGGAGAGTAGCATATATTATTCAAAAATTACATAAAAAGTATTATAAATTACAATTGTTAACAATTTAAAATATCTAAAAATAATTTAATATATTATATATTTCAAAAAAATTACATGAAAAATACTAGAAATCACAATAATTAACAACTTCAAAAATTTGAAAGATATAAAATATTTGGTCGACTCTTGAAATTATATTAGTGTCACTGAAATTGGAATAGAAAAAAAGTATTATAAGTCACAATAATTTAAAACTTAAATTATTTTCATAACATAATTGATTATCAATGCCACAATAATTTGGACAAGAAAAGTAATGTATATTAATTTAAAAATTACAAAAAAAACTATTATA
>NW_025871408.1:681-1591 GCF_002878395.1 Capsicum annuum
TACAATTGTTAACAATTTAAAATATCTAAAAATAATTTAATATATTATATATTTCAAAAAAATTACATGAAAAATACTAGAAATCACAATAATTAACAACTTCAAAAATTTGAAAGATATAAAATATTTGGTCGACTCTTGAAATTATATTAGTGTCACTGAAATTGGAATAGAAAAAAAGTATTATAAGTCACAATAATTTAAAACTTAAATTATTTTCATAACATAATTGATTATCAATGCCACAATAATTTGGACAAGAAAAGTAATGTATATTAATTTAAAAATAACATAAAAAACTATTATATATTAAAATAGTTAACAACTTAAATTATCTAAATACGTATTAAAATAACATATGTTGAACTAATGCTAGATTTCGGATGAATCCTAGAAAATATATGCAATCCTTTTATTAAAAAAATTTATTTAAATATATCAAGATTGAAAAGACAAATAAACATCTTAATGTTGGGCCCGTGCTGACACGGGCCCTGCTCCTCTAGTATGTAGAATAAATGCTCCATTAATTGTGGCTTAATTTTCCTCTACATCTTTTTCTTTGGTGAGCAAAAAAATTTTTAATTCATTAAAATTTTCATTTATGTATATTTTTACTGATTAACACGAGACACACGTTCAAAGCACGTATACTTGACTAGTATAATTAATCTAATTGGTTAGAATATAATCATATAATGTATTTAAATGGATTTGCGTGGTAATCAAGATACCATATATGGTAACTTTTTCTTCATCTTTATCCGTATATATTTGATAAGCTATTTCACGCGTATATATTTGGTAACAGGTAGGAATCAAAGTGCAAGTCCTAATTCTACACAAAAAGGGAAAACACTTTCTTTTTTTCTCTATATATACTTATGAGTCTAGTTTGCAACTAGACTCA
>NW_025871409.1:0-686 GCF_002878395.1 Capsicum annuum
TGGTACCAGAATGGTTATGTTTCATTATTTTATGCTCTTTTTTTTTTTAGTATATGATTGATTACTATAAGCCAACAACAAGGGCATCTGCCTATTTGCCAAAATCCAGATTCCTTTTGTATTTGACCGAGGTGAACTAGAATTTGGAGTTTGTGAGTTCTGAATTCTAATCTTTTTAAGTTATTGATGTTTAAATTAATAATATGTATATATTCAATGAATTTTAAACATAACATTAAGTTTGAAACAAAGCTACCACTCTCCCTCCCCCTGGTTCTAATAGGGTGTTTGGGAGTGCTTATAAGTTGGTCAAAATAACTTATAAGCACTTTTTTGCTTATATTAGTGTTTGGCAAAATTTTAAGTAGCTTAAAATATGTTGGTTTTGACTTTTTTTAAGCTAAAATCAATAAGCAGCCTAATAGGTGCTTATTTTTTCAGAATTTAAAGTTGACTAACAAAATTACCATCCTATCCCTTGCAATTATAAGTTATTCCTATTTTACCCTTACCCTAATTCTCCTTTTCTACCTTTAGCACACTTACAATTCCAATATTTGCTTCCACTATAATTGCACCTTAATGATACGAAACAATCTTTTCAAAGCATCTCATTTCAATCTCTTAAAAAAAAAAAAATTCTTATTTAAAAGTGATTCAAACCTAAATAATCTAAAACCTAATAG
>NW_025871409.1:786-1369 GCF_002878395.1 Capsicum annuum
TACCCTTACCCTAATTCTCCTTTTCTACCTTTAGCACACTTACAATTCCAATATTTGCTTCCACTATAATTGCACCTTAATGATACGAAACAATCTTTTCAAAGCATCTCATTTCAATCTCTTAAAAAAAAAAAAAATTCTTATTTAAAAGTGATTCAAACCTAAATAATCTAAAACCTAATAGCTATTTAGATTTTATAAAAAGCATGAATTTTTTGATTTATAAGGAAATTTTTCCTTTTAAAAAAAAAAGAACGTGTTTTTTTTTTCTAAAAGAAAAAATAGTTTAGTACACTTACGGTTTTATTTTGGGAAGAACGTGATTTTAAAAAAAAATTACTTTTGTAAACTTACGATTTTATTTTGGGAAGGTTAAGTATTTTTTCCCTAAAAATTTAATAAAAGGTGTTGCTGTTTTTTTCTTCAAAAATTTAAAATAAGATTTTTATTTTTTTTTGAAACTTTATGGCAGTTAGTTGATTTTTGTGTTTTATAAGGAAAAGTTTTTAAAAGATATTTTTCTTTTATATATAGGATTTTTTAATTTTAGATATTATAATATAATGATATAATAATAAAAAAA
>NW_025871410.1:0-1610 GCF_002878395.1 Capsicum annuum
TGGAAAGAAGATAAAAAAGCAGCAGATACGACAAGAAGAAAATATCAGCGGAAACAATAATGGAGATAAAAGACAAGCTATTAAATTGTGAAAGTGACATGTAATAAACTTTCACAATTTTCTTTACGTAAATTATTAGAATTGTATAGGTTTTTGACTATTATTAGTCTAGGCTTTAATTAGTTTTTGTCCTTTTAGAAGACATTTGTAAAGTATAGTAAATGAGGTTAGGTAGATGTAGATAATTTTTGAAGACTTTTTGTAAAGTTTTAGAAATGTGTAAAATAAGGAAGGAAAACTTTTGTAAAGTTTCAGATATAAATAAAAGGCATCGTAGGTAGAAACAAAGATAAGCCTTCATGCGTTGAAGCAAAAAGTTCTCTCTCTTCTACAACAAATATTTTGCTTATTTATTAAAAAACAGGTATATTTTAATGAAAAAATCTATGGAGGAACAAAGCTTAGAATTATCAAAACTACCAGAACAAGTATATTCATTTACTATTATGAATAGCTAAATTCATAAATTCCTAACAATCATGATATGATAAAATAAGTTCATGTTAGTTGTTTTATAGTAGAATTATTCAAAAAATAGCATGTTAAGAAGTTTATTAGCAAAGTGGAAAAGGAGAAAAATTCCTAAGAACTATGTCATCCTAAAGGTGAAACCGGTGAGGTAAGAAAGCCGTGATAGGGGAGTAACCAAAGTAGAGGCACTGTTTAAGGGAAAAGTATCCAGATTACCATGCTAATAGTGACCAAAGAATATGTTATTTAAGAATAATCTAGTATATAGCAATCTAAAGTGATCACATTTTGTTATGTGCATGATTGAAGGGAATATTTTGAAAATAGAAATTTTATAAAAAATGGATAATTATTTATTTGACAAAATGGTAGATAAATTTAAAATACTCATTTTAGATGTACTTAAGGATATAGAAACAGTGGATATAAGAAAAATCATATTGGAAAAAATATTTGATAGGTATTTTATGACTAGAATTAATTATATACCACACCTACCGAACTAGTCTTACAAATACTTACATGCCAAACCCACACACTAACTATGATAAATTATGTTTATTTAGAATTTTGGAAAAAAAAATATGAGAAACATACAATTAGTAGAAAAACAAATGAAAACAAATTTAGACAAATACATGGAAACTAAAGATGTAAAATATATAGAATTCCTTAATGAAAATATGCAAGAACTACTTAGACTAAAACAAACAACTGAAAAATATTATGAAAAGGCATTTAATCAAGCCTAAATGACAGAAAATATTAAAATACTTGTTTTATATATACTTAGAGATATAGAAATTATGGACATAAAGAAAATAATATGGGAAAAAATTACCAGATTATGAAGCGGAAGAATTATTAAACAGTATAGAAAACTTAAACATATATTATGAACAACAATATTATTTAGATTCAGATGGATATTATACAGGCTAAAAATGTCAGGATATATTAAGAAAATTAGAGCAAACCAAGAAGACCTACATAAAAAAAATAATTATAGAAAACAAATTAGAGAAATAATGGAAAATCTAATAGGAAAATTAAAATGGATAGACGAAACCTTAAAAAAT
>NW_025871411.1:0-1940 GCF_002878395.1 Capsicum annuum
AAACTCATAATGACCATACCGTGTTCGGAAAGCTGTCTTGGGTATATCCTTCTCTTTGACCCTCACTTGGTGGTAACCTGACCTCAAATCAATCTTAGAAAAACACTTGGCGCCCTGTAACTGATCAAATAAATCATCAATTCTTGGGAGAGGATATTTATTCTTAATAGTCACCTTATTCAATTGTCGATAATCAATACACATCCTCAGCGAGCCATCCTTTTTGCGCATAAATAACATTGGTGCTCCCCAGGGGGACATACTAGGCCTTATGAATCCCTTCTTTAGCAAATCCTTCAATTGCTCTTTCAATTCTCGTAATTCTGCTGGGGCCATTCTATACGGAGGAATGGAGATTGGTTGGGTGCCTGGTATTACATCAATACCAAGCTCTACTTCTCGTTCACGAGGCAAACCTGGAAGATCTTCAGAAAATACATTAGAAAATTCATTTACCACCGGAACAGCGTGTAGAGTTGGTGGCTCCGCTTCTGTATCCCTTACTCTAACTAAATGATATATGTATCCCTTGAAAATCATTCTTCTCGCCTTAAAATAAGAAATAAATCTACCTCTTGGCGCGCTAATTTCACCTTTCCATTCAAAGATTGATTCATTTGGAAAATGGAAATATACCTTTTTCGTGCAGTAATCAATTGTGGCATAACAAGACGCCAACCAGTCCATACCCATTATAACATCAAAATCTACCATTTCTAACTCCACAAGATCAGCCATCGTATCATGACCACAAACAGTTACTATGCAGTTTCGATAAACCCTTCTAGCTATAATAGATTCCCCAATCGGTGTGGACACTTCAAATGGCTTAACTAACAGTTCGGGTGTTCTTTCAAACTTTCCAGCAACCAATGGAGTAACATAAGATAATGTAGAACCGGGATCAATTAAGGCATATAATTCGAATGAAAAGATAGACAACGTACCCGTAACCACATCTGGGGAAGCCTCTAAATTCTGTCGATCCGCTAGAGCATACGTACGATTTTGAGCCCCGCTAGAACTCGTGGCTCCTCTATCACCTCTAACACGACCCATTGGTTGTGCACCCCTTCCTGAATAAGGCATTGATGATGATGATGCAATAAATGACCCCGTAGGTCGTGCCATACCCCCTATGACCCTTCGTGGGCATTCTCTCATCATATGCCCCGACATACCACACCAAAAGCAAATATTAGTCCCCAGCCGACATGCGCCCAAATGATACCTTCCACATTTATTGCATGGCTCTCGAGGAGGTCTTGATTGGCTCATATTCCCTTGCCCTTGGTACCCCACTGTCCGCGAACTCTGACTCTCACTTCTGTGCCCAAATTGATTTCCTCTGAACCCTTGGAACTGTGGTGGGGCACTAGCTGCAGAATAAGAGGATAATAGCCTAGGTGGTCTAGCAGAAAACTTGGTCTGAACCCTCTTTCGGATGCCATGAACTGCCCTGTAGATCTAGCCCTCTTGGAATATCCTCTTTCTGATTCCTGTGTTCTTCTCCTCTGCCTCTGATCTTCCATTTTCTGTGCAAAAGCTTGGATTCTCGCTATGTCCATATCTTTTTTCAAAGCAGTAATAGTACAATCTCTAACCAGATATGGATCTAGCCTATCCACATATTGATGAACTCTGTCATCCATAGTATCTACAACATTAGGAGCATATCTCAACAAGGAATTAAATCAGAGACTGTACTCCCTCATGCTCATATTCCCCTGACGAAGATTTAAAAACTGATCTGCACGGGCCTGACGAATCTCAAATGGAAGATAATGATCAATAAATGCCTCTTTGAACTCTTTCCAAGTAGCTGGGGGTGCATCAATACCCCTAGATCATTTCCAGTCCTCATACCAATATATATCCTCCCCTTTAAATCTATACGCCGCTAACTCCACTGTCTCTCTACCCGTTACATGCATAACATC
>NW_025871412.1:0-3362 GCF_002878395.1 Capsicum annuum
TCACATTTAGAGAACTTTGCATAAAGCTTACAATTACGAAGAGTCTGCAATGCCTGTCGTAAGTGATTGGCATAGTCCTCTTCTGATCTAGAATAAACTAGAATATCATCTATAAAAACTATCACAAATACATCCAGGAATGGCTTAAACACCCTATTCATCAAATCCATAAAAGTCGTGGGTGCATTTGTTAGCCCAAATGACATAACTAGATACTCATAATGACCATACCGTGTTCGAAAAGCTGTCTTGGGTATATCCTTCTCTTTGACCCTCACTTGGTGGTAACCTGACCTCAAATCAATCTTAGAAAAGCACTTGGCGCCTTGTAACTGATTAAATAAATCATCAATTCTTGGGAGAGGATATTTATTCTTAATAGTCACCTTATTCTATTGTCGATAATCAATACACATCCTTACACATCCTTAGCGAGCCATCCTTTTTGCGCACAAATAACACTGGTGCTCCCCAGAGGGACATACTAGGCCTTATGAATCCCTTCTCTAGCAAATATTTCAATTGCTCTTTCAATTCTCGTAATTCTGCTGGGGCCATTCTATACGGAGGAATGGAGATTGGTTGGGTGCCTGGTATTACATCAATACCAAACTCTACTTCTCGTTCAGGAGGCAAATCTGGAAGATTTTCAGGAAATACATCAAAAAATTCATTTACCACCGGAACAGCGTGAAGAGTTGGTGGCTCTGCTTCTGCATCCCTTACTCTAACTAAATGATATATATATTCCTTGGAAATCATTCTTCTTTCCTTAAAATAAGAAATAAATCTACCTCTTGGCGCGCCAATTTCACCTTTTCATTCAAGGACTGAATCATTTGGAAAATGGAAATATACCTTTTTCGTGCAGCAATCAATTGTGGCATAACAAAACACCAACCAGTCTATACCCATTATAACATCAAAAGCTACCATTTCTAACTCTACAAGATCAGCCATCGTATCATGACCACAAACAGTTACTATGCAGTTTCGGTGAACCTTTCTAGCTATAATAGATTCCCCAACCGGTGTGGACACTTCAAATGGCTTAACTAACAGTTCGGGTATTCTTTCGAACTTTCCAGCAACCAATGGAGTAACATAAGATAATATAGAACCGGGATCAATTAAGGCATATATATTGAATGAAAAGATAGACAACGTACCCGTAACCACATCTGGGGAAGCCTCTAAATTTTGTCAATCTGGTAGAGCATACGTACGATTTTGAGCCCCGCTAGAACTCGTGGCTCCTCTATCATCTCTAACATGACCCATTGGTTGTGCACCCCTTCCTGAATAAGGCATCGATGATGATGATGCAACAAATGACTCCGTAGGTCGTGCCATACCCCCTATGCCCCTTCATGGGAATTCTCTCATTATATGCCCCGACATACCGCACCAAAAGCAAATATTGGTCCCCAGCCGACATGCGCCCAAATGATACCTTCCACATTTATTGCATGGCTCTCGAGGAGGTCTCGATTGACTCATATTCCCTTGCCATTGGTACCCCACTGTCTGCGAACTCTGGCTCTCACTTATATGCCAAATTGATTTCCTCTGGTCCTTTGGAACTGTGGTGGGGCACTAGCTGCAGAATAAGAAGATAATGGCCTAGGTGGTCTAGCATAAAACTGTGGTCTAAACCCTCCTTGGGATGCCATGAACTGCCCTGTAGATCTGGCCCTCTTGGAATATCTTCTTTCTAATTCCTGTGTTCTTCTTCTCTGCCTCTGATCTTTCATTTTCTGTGCAAAAGCTTGGATCCTCGCTATGTCCATATCTTTGTTCAAAGCGGCAATAGTACAATCTCTAACCAGATATTGATCCAACCTAACCACTTATTGATGAACTCTGTCATCCATAGTAGCTACAACATTAGGAGCATATCTCGACAAGGAATTCAATCGGAGACTGTACTCCCTCACGCTTATATTCCCCTGACAAAGATTTAAAAACTGATCTGCACGGGCCTAACGAATCTCGAATGGAAGATAATGATTAAGAAATGCCTCTGTGAACTCTTTCCAAGTAGCTGGGGGTGCATCAATACCCCTAGATCATTCCCAGTCGTCGTACCAATATATAGCCTCCCCTTTAAATCTCCGCTAACTCCACTATCTCTCTACCCGTTACATGCATAACATCTAAGGCCCTTTGAATTTGATTAATAAAAGTCCTGTGGGTCCTCGTTAAGATCTGATCCAGTAAAAGTGGGAGGATCCATCTTAAGAAAATCCTGTGTTCGAAGGCTAGCCGACCTACCTGTACCACTAGGACCCGTGGTAGGAATGGCTTGCCCTTGAGCTTGCCCAGCAACTATACGAATCAAAAGTTGTACTGCATTTCTAAGATCTTGATCAGCAGCATTAATAGGTGGCTCTGGGGATATAGTTCTTCTCCCACTTATTTTTTTCGGAGTGGAAGAATTTTCTGAAGCATGCTCAGCTGGAGCCTCACTTTGATTAGCTGTTATAGTGGGTGACTTACTAGTCCCCTTTCCGGCAGCCACATCTACTTGCTTACCAGTATTTTTGCTTCTGGTAACCGGCATCATTACTATAATAAGAGAAACAAACGGATTCAGTGGTCAACTATGACTTCATATACAATATAGGCTCTATCGCACAATCTAAGACATGAAGAAAGGAAACAATTCCTAAATGTCCATAGCCTCCTGTTTATAGATGCGGTGCACGACACACCGATAAATAAGACTCTACGTAGACACGGCTTTGTAGACTCACTAGGACGAACTTCTCTAATACCACTTTTGTCACACCTCAAATCCTATTGGGGCGGACTAGCACCCGTAACCGAGGAGGCCCAGGAGAACCAGTTCATAACCTTATACTTCCCATTTATATCTCTATGACAACCCGAAATTCGGACAGCATCATGTCGCATATAAAAGGAAATAATCACCTGTATAAGCTCGAGCACACATATATATGTATATACAATACTTGACCATTAGAACCATCACGTCTATTAACAAAACACCACCTTGACTGTACATTAGGTCTACAAAGCCTCTAGACAATACACAGAGTTTAACTAAGGTCGAGACACACCCCGCCACATAACTAAGTTCTATACAATACCAAAAGTGACTGGATATGACACGGAAAGCGCCGAAGCAAACTGGAGCTCACCAAAAGCAGCTGGATATCCTGGCTCCTACTTGTGCGGTGTATGAGCTGAGGTACCTGTGCCTGCAGCATGAAATGTAGGTAACCCATGGGGGACGTCAGTACGAAATATGTACTGAGTATGTAAAGCTGTAGATAATCACATTTGATATAGGAGCTCAATAGAAATCAGAAACAAGTGAATAAATCGTAATAGGAGTG
>NW_025871413.1:0-376 GCF_002878395.1 Capsicum annuum
GAGTGGGAGGTATAAAGCGACCTTACTTCCCTAGAACTACGTGCCCCAGTAGAAGTGAGCCTGAGGCTAATTTATATAGTGATCACTAGTTTGTGTGGATTTGATATCGATAGTCCTACTCCGATGGGAAGGATAGGACGGCTCTCCCCAACGTGGGTAGTGCGTTGGACTTCATGTAGCTCACATAGTTTATGTCGATTATAGGATCTCCCAATGTGTGTGTGTGTTTCCTTGTGTCTATGGTAAATGGTGAAATGATTTGAAAGTGGAATTGTGAAAGTTATTCTTTCGAAAGATTTAAATGATATTTACATTATGAGAATTGATATTCTTGATGAACTGAAAGTGATTGACAAATTATATGATGACTCACATT
>NW_025871413.1:476-1363 GCF_002878395.1 Capsicum annuum
TATGAGTATCAATCTAAAGTTCATCATTCAAGGTATGTGGGGTTTTTCAACAAGAACTCTCTTTCGTTCTTGTGCCCAAAAGTAATTTTCTTTACAAAGGCATGATTTTTATTTGATTTTTATGAATTTGAAGCATGAACCCATATCTTATGATGATTATTATGAAATCTTGATGTTTATGATTTTGAAAGATGAATTTACATGTGTGGTGATATAAATCATGAATCCTGAACGATATTTATCATGATTTTGATATTTGGGTCGTGAATCCCCATTGAATTTTTTTTTTTGAGAAAGTGTATGTTATAAGCACGTTGATGTTGAATATTTGAGATATTTTGAATGATTTGACCTTTTGGTCTTAAGTGTGAAAGAAATCCACAACGTGGTTGATTTTGATAAATGGGAAGCATGATGGCTCCCAATGTATATTTATATATTACTGAAATTGTTTTGTTGTGGATTGTCTTTGAAATGATCTGAGCTAAGTCCGGGAGAAATCTTTAGCACTGAGTGGGAGGTATAAAGCGACCTTACTTCCCTAGAACTACGTGCCCCAGTAGAAGTGAGCCTGAGGCTAATTTATATAGTGATCACTAGTTTGTGTGGATTTGATATCGATAGTCCTACTCCGATGGGAAGGATAGGACGGCTCTCCCCAACGTGGGTAGTGCGTTGGACTTCATGTAGCTCACATAGTTTATGTCGATTATAGGATCTCCCAATGTGTGTGTGTGTTTCCTTGTGTCTATGGTAAATGGTGAAATGATTTGAAAGTGGAATTGTGAAAGTTATTCTTTCGAAAGATTTAAATGATATTTACATTATGAGAATTGATATTCTTGATGAACTGAAAGTGATTGACAAATTATATGATGACTCACATT
>NW_025871414.1:0-1309 GCF_002878395.1 Capsicum annuum
AACCAGAAACCAGAGAATTAGAAATAAATACAATAGATGCTGAAGAAACAGATAATTATGATTCGGAAGATAGTGAAACATATACAGAAATTCTAGAAAACATAGGAAAACTATAAATTAATGAAAAACAAGAATTAATTAATAAAGAAAATCTAGAACTAATAAATACAGAAGTAAATACTCTAGATGAAAATATAATACCCAGTACATCAGAAATAAGAAAACCAACATATAATTACAAAAGTAAGTTTAAAAGATATAATCCAAAGGATGAATATAATAAATGGAGCCAAAGGATGAATATAATAAATGGACACCAAAACAAAAATTACAACTTTTTAGATTTATACTGTATAATAGACACAAATAAAACAATACAACTATGGGTAGGATATATGTCAAAACAATTATTAGATAATAAAATAGATACAACAAACACACCAGAATATATAGAAAAGACATTAATAGGAACAGTAAAATTATGGTTTTTAAACCTAGCTGAAGAAAGTAAAAAAGTATTAAGATCTGATAACAAAACAGAAGGAACAACAACAACTACTAAAATACTACCAACAGAAATATTTAAAAAATATGAAATAGCTATAAGAGATGAATTTTGCAGTGTAATAACAAAAGGAGAAGAGCAAAATAAAGAAAAAGATATAAATAGAAATTTAATGTTAAAACTAGCAATATGTAATCTGTGCTATATAGATGAGTATACGTGCACATTTAAAGAATATTAATATAAAGGAACATATAATATAGAAGAAAGTAAAGAAATAAGAAGATTATATTTTAGTAAATTACTCGAACCATTTAGTTCAAAAATAATAAAGAGTTGAGATGAAGCAAAAATAGTAGATACTCTAGGAGCAAGAATAAAATTTTTACATTAATGGTATAGAAATCTATGTGAAAAATATAGAGAAGAAATAAAAATGGAAAAAATATTAATAAGAAATTTAACATGTTGCAAAGATAAAATAGCACCTCAATTTGGATGTGAAGAAAGATATTATAAGAAAACAAAAAGACATAAGAAATATAAGAAATACAAGAAATCAAAATTTAAGTATAAGAAACCAAGAAAAAAATATTATGTAAAAAATTATAAACATAAAATACCATATAGGAAAAAGAAATCTATAAAACAATGTACTTGTTATAATTATGGAAAACTAGGATATTTAGCTAGAGATTGTAAATTATCAAAAAACCCAAAAAAGAAACAAATATCAGAAATAAAAATAGAAAATACAGAATATATGCAGATAGATTATGAATTAGAAAGTGAAGATAGTATATA
>NW_025871415.1:0-571 GCF_002878395.1 Capsicum annuum
TATATGTATTGTAGTATATATTTTTTTAAAAGTAGTACATATATATTGAATGTTGTGTATATATGTGTATATATCTTCTCTAGACGTATATATTTAACGTATACAAGCGTATATGTTTTACAAATTAGTATATAACTATATATATATATATATACATATTATAGCTTATATATATGTATATTGTAGTATATATTTTATTTAAAATAGTACATATATTTTGAATGGTGTGTATATATGTGTATATATCTTCTGCAGATGTATATATTTAATGTATCCAAGTGTATATATGTTTTACAAATTAGTATATAACTATATATATATATATATATATATATATATATATACATATTTTAGTATATATATATTTATATTGTAGTATATATTTTATTTAAAGTAGTACATATATATTGAATGTTGTGTATATATGTGTGTATATCTTCTCTAGATATATATATATATTTATGTATACAAGTGTATATGTTTTACAAATTAGTATATAACTATACATATATACATATTATAGCATATATATATGTATATTGTAGTATATATTTTATTTAAAATAGTACAT
>NW_025871415.1:671-1013 GCF_002878395.1 Capsicum annuum
TATATGTATTGTAGTATATATTTTTTTAAAAGTAGTACATATATATTGAATGTTGTGTATATATGTGTATATATCTTCTCTAGACGTATATATTTAACGTATACAAGCGTATATGTTTTACAAATTAGTATATAACTATATATATATATATATACATATTATAGCTTATATATATGTATATTGTAGTATATATTTTATTTAAAATAGTACATATATTTTGAATGGTGTGTATATATGTGTATATATCTTCTGCAGATGTATATATTTAATGTATCCAAGTGTATATATGTTTTACAAATTAGTATATAACTATATATATATATATATATATATATATATATA
>NW_025871416.1:0-626 GCF_002878395.1 Capsicum annuum
GTTCTGATTATCATCAACTCAAAGTTAGGGAGTGTGACATCCCAAAAACTGCTTTTCAAACTCGTTATGGCCATTTTGAGTTTCTATTTATGTCTTTCGAGATAACTAATGCCACAGCAGCTTTCATGGACCTCATGAATCGAATGTTCAGACCATAGCTGGATATGTTTGTCATAGTGTTCATCGATGATATACTGGTGTACTCCCGTAGTGAGGATGAATTTTCTGATCATCTCCGAACTGTCTTGCAAACCCTTAGAGATCACAAGTTGTTTGCCAAGTTCAGTAAGTGTGAGTTTTGGCTAAGGTTAGTTTCTTTTTTGGGTTATATCATTTCTTTTGAGGGTATTAGAGTTGATCCCCAAAAGACCGAAGCTGTTAGAAATTGGCCTAGACCTATTTCTCCAACTGATATTTGAAGTTTCTTGGGTTTAGCTGGCTATTACCGCCGTTTTGTTGAGGGTTTCTCCTCTATAGCGTCTCCTATGACTCGGTTGACCCAAAAGAAAGTGAAGTTCTTGTGGTCCGAATCTTGTGAGAAGAGTTTTCAAGAGTTGAAGACTCAACTCACTTCAGCCCCTATTTTGACTTTTCCTGATGGTGTTGATGGTTTTGTGGTGTACTGT
>NW_025871416.1:726-1894 GCF_002878395.1 Capsicum annuum
ATTACCGCCGTTTTGTTGAGGGTTTCTCCTCTATAGCGTCTCCTATGACTCGGTTGACCCAAAAGAAAGTGAAGTTCTTGTGGTCCGAATCTTGTGAGAAGAGTTTTCAAGAGTTGAAGACTCAACTCACTTCAGCCCCTATTTTGACTTTTCCTGATGGTGTTGATGGTTTTGTGGTGTACTATGATGCTTCGAGAGTTGGGTTGGGTTGTATATTGATGCAAAATAGTAAGGTGATAGCTTATGCTTCTAGATAGTTGAAACCCCATAAGAAAAATTACCCCACCCATGACCTTGAGTTGGCTGCTGTTATGTTTGCTTTGAAAATCTGGAGACATTATTTGTATGGTGTCTATGTTGATGTTTTCACTGATCATAAGAGTCTGCAGTATGTGTTTACCCAGAGAGAATTGAATCTTACATAGAGATGATGGTTAGAATTATTAAAGGACTATGATATGAGTGTGTTGTATCATCCGAGCAAGGCCAATGTTGTGGCAGATGCCCTAAGTAGAGTGTCCATGGGTAGTGTTTCACATGTGGTAGAAAGTAAGAAAGAGTTGGATCATGATGTACATCGTTTGGCTAGATTAGGGGTTAGGTTGTTTGACTCTACTGAAGGTAGTATAGGGGTTCAGAGTAGTTCCGAATCCTCCTTGGTTTCGGAAGTGAAGGAAAAGCAATACTTAGATGCTAGTTTGGTTAGACTGAAGGAGTCAGTCAAGGACCAAAAAGTAGAGGTTTTCTCCCAAGGGGGAGATGGTGTGTTGAGATTGCAGGGTAGATTGTGTGTCCTAAATATTAATGATCTGAGACAAAGGATTATGGCTGAAGTGCACGGGGCACGATATTCTATTCAGCCTGGTGCCACCAAGATGTATCGAGACTTGCAGGAAATCTATTGGTGGAGTGGCATGAAGAGAGATATATCAGCGTGTGTAGCTAAGTGTACAACATGCCAACAGGTTAAGGTTGAACACCAACGACTTGGTGGTATGATGCAAGAGTTTAGTATTCCCACCTGGAAGTGGGAAGAGATAAATATGGACTTCGTGATTGGTTTACCTCCTTCCCGACACCATCATGATTCCATTTGGGTTGTGGTTGATAGGTTGAATAAATATGCTCATTTCTTGCCTGTTCATACTTCATATACTACTGAGGATTA
>NW_025871417.1:0-901 GCF_002878395.1 Capsicum annuum
GAGTCTTTGAAAGCAATGTCATTGAACTGGAAAGGAATTAGAGAAGATAAAGCCCAAGAAAGCACAAAGAAACCCCTGATAACAGTACAAGGCGCCAGAAGGTGTGTTGATTCATGTCAGGATAAACCTAAGTTGACGGTGGTGGGAGCTTTGAGTTAGCCCATCTTGACGGTGAAAGGAGCACTGGCAGCGCCTATTGTCCTCAAACCGGTGACCCAACCTCCGATCGTTGATACGAAAAGGGTTCCCTGGAATTATGGGCGGACTTTGATAACCTATCAAGGGAAAGAAGTTGTAGAAGATGTAGATGAGGTAAGGGGTTTGACTAGGTCAGGAAGATGTTTCGTGCCTGAAAGCTTAAGAAAGTCCAAGCCAATGGTGAGTGGACCGTCATCTATCAAAAAGCCTATCACCGAAGAAGAAGCCAAAGAATTTTTGAATAAGATTAAATTGCCAGAGTATTCAATATTAGACCAGTTGAAGAAAACCCCTGTTCAAATTTTCCTTTTAGCTTTGTTATTGCACTCAAAGGAGCATCGTGATGTTTTACTGAAGGTATTAAATGAAGCATATGTTCCAAGGGAGATTACTATCAACCAGTTTGAGAAAATGGTTGGAAAAATCTTTGAGGTCAATCGGATCAGCTTTTCTGACGATGAATTGCCTGTTGAAGGTAAAGGGCATAATCGGGGCCTTTACATTACAGTGAAGTGTGAATATTTCTACGTTACTCATGTTATGATTGATGGAGGTTCAGGTGCAAATATTTGCCCTATTTCTACTTTGCAAAATTTGAATATTGGTGCTGACAGGATCAGGCCCCACAATGTATGTGTTAGGGCTTTCGATGGTGCAAAATCAAATTCCATTGGCGAAATAGAACTAATGTTTACCATAGGGC
>NW_025871417.1:1001-1930 GCF_002878395.1 Capsicum annuum
CTTTTCTGACGATGAATTGCCTGTTGAAGGTAAAGGGCATAATCGGGGCCTTTACATTACAGTGAAGTGTGAATATTTCTACGTTACTCATGTTATGATTGATGGAGGTTCAGGTGCAAATATTTGCCCTATTTCTACTTTGCAAAATTTGAATATTGGTGCTGACAGGATCAGGCCCCACAATGTATGTGTTAGGGCTTTCGATGGTGCAAAATCAAATTCCATTGGCGAAATAGAACTAATGTTGACCATAGGGCCTATTGAGTTTGCCATAGAGTTTTAAGTATTGAATGTAGAATCCTCTTACAATCTATTGTTGGGAAGGCCGTGGATCCACAAGGTCAAGGCGGTTGCATCTACACTGCACCAAATGATTAAGTTTGAGCATGCCAGACAAGAAGTAGTTATTCATGGTGAAAGAGATTTGTCAACCTACGAAGATTCTCCCTTGTCTCTTATTGAATCAAATAACGTTGAGGAGACATTCGTCTATCAAATTTTTTATATAGTGCCAGTGAATCATATCCTTGAATGGCAGGCTATACCGGGATCGTAATTGTCTTCTGCTTCTATCATGATAGTGAGCGAACTTTGGAAATACGGATTTGAGCCAGGAAAGGGTTTAGGAGCAGCTCTGCATGGTATAGTTCATCTCATATGTTTGAGTAAGAAAGTGGGAACGTTTGGTCTGGGATTTGAGCCTACAACTGAAGATCTGAAGAAAGCCAAGGGAAGGAAAAAGGAATGATAGTCACTCCCTCACCCAATGCCACTACTCAGTGAATCATTTGTTAAGAGTGGTGTCACGAAGTATGTAGAATTCAAGGTTGAATTGGTTGATGACTTCCAGAACCTTTGTATTGAAGTTGATATGGTCGAAGCAGGAGAAGGTACCAGTATGGCAGACGTGCAATTCATAGGTCCAGCTG
>NW_025871418.1:0-2461 GCF_002878395.1 Capsicum annuum
TAGGAAGACATGTTTTAGAATTTCCAGCAGATGATCTATGTGTTGCATCTCATGTTGCAACATATGTCTAAATCTATTTGATAAGATGTCGTCTGTTGCGGCAGATGTATTATCTGTTGTGATATTTGAATCTAGTATTCCATTTCAATTAACGTGTTCAAAATTAAGGATTGAATTATATTCATAGACAGCATAAAATAAGTTGAAGCCTTCAAAAATTACATGAAATAACTCAACAAATAAATGAAATGTAAAAAAAATCATTATGGGTACAAATGATCTACTCTACAAATAAATCAACAAGTTAAACCAAGGAGGATAAGTTATTACATTGACAGACTCAAGCTATAAATATTTAATTAATATGGACAAGTTATTCTTCATCTGGTGTTACAAAATTTGGCTTTGGCCATCGTGGATCTTTAAAGTCGCTTGGGTACGGCTTTTGAGCTTTCGCTTCTCCATATTTCCATAAAAGAGAGGCATATCTTTTGCGGAGTAATCCAGCATCAAGTCCATCATTTGGTACTTGTAATCCATCGCTCAAATACTCGACGTAACCGGTAACAAAAGGTTCTCAATTCCTGCATTTTAAAAAAATAGATAATCCATATCTTGCAGTTCCTGCAAGCGTTGTGAAATTTATGCAATGAAACTAAATCATGACACTTATACTTACAGGATACCAATGGTTTGTTGAGCAATTCCTTCAACATATTGTACATAAAATGAATTGTCTATTTTAACCCGGTATGCTTCAATCGTCGACCAATTAGTATGAACCTTTTGGTCCAAAAAAACACTCATATCAAGGTAAGTAGACAATATTTTGGCTAGCTTTTGTATCTCAGACGAAGGCCCGCAATGTCTTCTTCGCGACATCGAGTCATAAACTCATATGCGCCTCTCTTTTAGAATGACGACAGCCAACACCCAATGGAATTCATCACCACAATTGATTGTGATGTACACTTCGTCGATCAAATGCCAATGTAAGCCAGCCGAAATGCTAAACCCTTTGATGATGTTGATTAAACGTTCCTTATTTCGGAAAACTTTTGGCTATTATTGACAATACCTATCGTAGGCATATTGATGTAAACTTTGTACAAACAATTGCCTGTCGTGTATCTTATTGTTCTTGTATTTGTAACTTGGCCTTCTTTCGAAGGTAGTAAAAAATGACATCGATGTGCTGCACATATTATCAAATATTTTGGATTACGTGATGAAAAAATTAATATGCAGATGTAATTAAATAAAGTATTAATTAATAGTAATATGTATGACATTTAAACCTCATCGTTCCAACAAGTTTGGGGCTGTGACATTAAATAAAACCAATTTTTCATTTCGGGATGTGCAACAACATATCAAAACCAAAACTCGATTCGTTCACTTAGTAGCGTTGGTCATTTTATTTTCTACATGATGATTTATATGTGTTAATGTCATGTTCTTACAACAAGAATAGTATAAACCAATATCTTTAAAAATTGATTTATGTACCTGCCGGCTTGATGCTTTAACAGCCCATCGGCAATCCATTCTGAATAGTCGTTGATCAACTGTGTTAGTTTTTTTGGAGCCTCGTCCAAAATGTTGACCCATTAAATGGGTAATTCTTCCGTTCTCCCGAACTGACAAGCTCCACTTTTTCGTCTTCTGTAGAAGCAATTGATGGATTATCAACTGTGATATTATGCTCTTCAGCAGTGGCTTCTACTGTGACATCCACCTAAAAATCCAGAATTGTCCATGTTAATTACAGATATACAATAGATTGTCCATCTATTGCAATAGAAGAGACTTATGTTGCAACAGATGGATCATCTGTTGGGATGAATTCAAACAGGTAAATCAGAGTAGTACAATAATTTCGAGCAGATAACCCATATGTTGCAACATAAGACTCATCTATTGCAACAGATAATGCATCTGACGTAACAGGTTAGACAACAGTTGCAACAGATGTATATATCTGTTTGAAAATTTTCAGCAGATGCATCATCTGTTGAAACAGATATGTGACTGTTTGTTTGTTGGAACAGGTGATGTACATTCACCTTCTTCAGCTCATACTGCTCTCCCGTGGCCTTTGCACACTGAACATCGGTGCAAGACAAAGACAGAGGCATTGCAATTTTACTTTTTTCGATGCTTGATGATGCCTTGAAAGTATATTTCCTTCTCCTCTTAGCCGCCTTGATCTCTAGTAGAGTGTACAACAACAACAACAACAAACCCAGTGTATTCCCACTTAGTGGGGTCTGGGGGGGGTAAGATGTACGCAGTCCATACCTCTACCTCTGATGAAGTAGAAAGGCTGTTTCCGAAAGACCCCCGGCTCAAGTTACGAGATATCACACAAACACATAGTACAGCACAGAAGCAGATGACATAACATAGATACTGCAACCATAAGGAATATAAAACAGAGTAAAGCAGGAATGCAGGAATA
>NW_025871419.1:0-681 GCF_002878395.1 Capsicum annuum
GGGCCCTCCTGAAGAATAGGGTGATGAAAGTCGAGTCAAGAACCAATAGAAGTTGTATAGATAGGATTTTTGTAATTTCATTTACGTTTTAACTTGTAATTTTCATTTTTGATGTAATAACAGAGTCGCGGACCGGAACCTCGATAGAACCTCACTCGAATCTCCAACTCGGTATAGTCCACCTCCGTCCAATCCTTGGAGATACTTGTCACTTGATTCCCTCATAACTTGGGTGGGTAGGCTGTTCTAATTCAAGACCCGATAGTCCTTCTTTCTTCTGTTTCTTCCTCTGAATAATGGTCGGGATAAAATTCTGTCTCGTTGTCTACTTTTTTGTCTGAAAACACTGTGTGTTTACATTCAAAGGGGGCATGATGTAGACACATAATTTTGTCCCCCTCAAAAGTTCGATTTTATTCATTTCTACCTTGTCATATCATGTACCCTCACCCACGTGATTACATCCCACCAAGAAATACAAAAATAAATCTCAACAAAATCCCTAACAAACATTTATTCTTTTAACATCCTAACAACCCTCTCCAATAAGAAAATGACAAATCACCACCTCACCACCCCATACCCCACCTCCCTACCCCTACCTAACCCTACCCCACGTCACCCTTCCCCCTCTTTTTTTTCTTGTCCAAGAAGAAAGGACTCAAAAAAGGATAAATACAA
>NW_025871419.1:781-1358 GCF_002878395.1 Capsicum annuum
CCACCTCCCTACCCCTACCTAACCCTACCCCACGTCACCCTTCCCCCCTCTTTTTTTTCTTGTCCAAGAAGAAAGGACTCAAAAAAGGATAAATACAACATATATATCCACATACACAAAAAGAAAGGGGGATGAACAGTAACAAAGAAAAAATCAGCTTTTTCTCTCTCTAGACTCTCACTCTCTCTCTCTCAACAGATCTCGTCGGCGCCGGCGTTGCTTTCTCTCGCGGTCCACTCTCTCTACTCCCTCTCTACTCTCTCTCTCTCCAAAAACTGAAAAGCGAAAGCCTCTGTTCGCTGCCTCTTCGTCAGACCAACGACGACAGCAATAACCCCATTGTCATCGTCAGCCGTCCATCGGTCAGCATCCAGCGAGCCAACACAAGCTACTCCGTTCGTTGCCTCTCCAACGATGGCAGCAGGCACCGGTCAGCGTCCAGCAAGCCAACACGAACTGCTCCCTTCGTCGCCTCTTCGTCCGACCAAAACTGGCAGCAGGCACCAAAAACAGTGACGCCGGTGACCAATAACGACACCCAGTCTGTTTTCCACCAATTCTGATGAAATTTCGTGTA
>NW_025871420.1:0-3077 GCF_002878395.1 Capsicum annuum
GTCCCATTTTCAGGAGGGTCCTGTACAGAAAGTAAATTCCCATTTTTCAGGAGGGTCCTGAACAGAAAGTAAAGTCCTATTTTTCTGGAGGGTCCTGAACAGAAAGTGAAATCCCGTTTTTCAAAAGGGTCTTGACAAGAAAGTAAAATCCCATTTTTTAGGAGGGTCCAGAACATAAAGCAAAGTCTGATTTTTTCAGAAGAATCCAGAACAGAAAGTAAAGTTCCATTTTCCAGGAGGGTCCTGAACAGAAAGTAAAGTTCCATTTTTCAGGAGGGTCCTGAACAGATAGTAAAGTCCCATATTTCAGGAGGGTTCTAAATAGAAAGTAAAGTCTTATTTTTAGGAAGGTCCTGAAAATATAGTAAAATCCTATTTGTTAGGATGGTCCTGAACAAAAAGTAAAATCCCATTTTTCAGGAGGATTCTGAACAGAAAGTAATTTCCCATTTTTCAAGAGGGTCCTGAACAAAATGTAAAGTCCTATTTTTAAGAAGGGTCCTAAACAGAATGCAAAGTCCCATTTTTTAGGAAGGTCCTGAACAGAAAGTAGAGTCCCATTTTTCAAAAGGGTTCTAAATAGAAAGTAAAGTTCTATTTTTTAGTAAGGTCTTGAATAGAAAGTAAATGCCTATTTTTCAGGAGGGTCTTGAATAGAAAGTAAAATCCCATTTTTCAAGAGGGTCCTGAACAAAAAGTAAAATCCTATTTTTCTGGAGGGTCCTGAACAGAAAGTGAAGTCCTATTTTTCAAATGGGTCCTAAACAGAAAGTAAGTCCCATTTTTCAGAAGAGTCCTGATTAGAAAGTAAATTCCATTTTTAGGAGGGTCCTGAACATAAAGTGAAGTCCTATTTGTCAGGAGGGACCGGAACATATAGTAAAATCCCATTTTTAGGAGGATCCTGAACAGAAAGTAAAGTCCTATTTTTCTGGAGGGTCCTGAACAAAAAGTAAAATCCTATTTTTCAAAAGGCTCCTGAAAGAAAGTAAAATCTAATTTTTTAGGAGGGTCCAGAACATAAAGTAAAGTCCCATTTTTAGGAAGGTCCTGAATAGAAAGTAAAATACCATTTTTCAGGAGGGTCCTGAGCAGGAAGTAAAGTCCGATTTTTCAGTAGGGTCCTGAACAGAAAGTAAAGTTCCATTTTTCAGGAGGGTCCTGAACAGATAGTAATGTCCCATATCTCAGGAGGGTTCTAAATAGAAAGTAAAGTCCTATTTTTAGGAGGGTCCTGAACTGAAAGTAAAGTCATATTTTCCAGGAGGGTCCTGAAAAGAAAGTAAAGTCCTATTTTTAAGAAGGGTCCTGAACAGAAAGTAAAGTTCCATTTTTCAGGAGGGTCCTGAACAGAAAGTAAAGTTTCATTTTTCATGAGCGTCTTGAACAGATAGTAAAGTCCCATATTTCAGGAGGGTTCTAAATAGAAAGTAAATTCCTATTTTTTAGGAGGGTCCTGAACAGAAAGTAAATTCCCATTTTTCAGGAGGGTCCTGAATAGAAAGTAAAATCCCATTTTTCACGAGGGTCCTGTACAATAAGTAAAATCCTATTTTTCAGGAGTGTCCTGAACTGAAAGTGAAAGTCCTATTTTTCAGTAGGGTCCTAAACAGAAAGTAAAGTTTCATTTTTCAGGAGGGTCCTGAACAGATAGTAAAGTCCCATATTTTAGGAGGGTTCTAAATAGAAAGTAAAGTCCTATTTTTTAGGAGGGTCCTGAACAGAAAGGAAATTCCCATTTTTCAGGAGGGTCCTGAACAGAAAGTTAAATCCCATTTTACACGAGGGTCCTGAACAATAAGTAAAATCCTATTTTTCAGGAGGGTCCCGAACTGAAACTGAAGTCCTATTTTTCAGTAGGGTCCTAAACAGAAAATAAAGTCCCACTTTTCAGGAGGGTCTTGAACAGAAAGTAAATTCCATTTTTAGAAGGGTCCTGAACATAAAGTAAAGTCCCATTTTTTAGGAGGGTCCTATACATATAACAAAATCCCATTTTTACGAGGGTCCTGAACAGAAAGTAAAGTCCTATTTTTTAGGAGGGTCTTGAACAGAAAGTAAAATCCCATTTATCAAAAGAATCCTGAACAGAAAGTAAAATCTAATTTTTCAGGAGGGTGCAGAACATAAATTAAAGTCCCATTATTCAGGAGAGTCTTGAATAGAAAGTAAAAATCCCATTTTTCAGGAGGGTCCTGAACAGATAAAAAAGTCCCTTTTTTTAGGAGGGTCCTAAATAGAAATTAAAGTCCCATTTTTCAGGAGGGTCCTGAACAGAAAGTAAAGTCTCATTTTTCAGTAGGGTCCTGAACAGAAAGTAAAGTCCCATTTTTCTGGAGGGTCCTGAATAGAAAGTAAAATCCCATTTTTCAGGAGGGTCTTGAACAGAAAGTAAGGTCCTATTTTTCATGAGGGTCCTTAACAGAAAGTAAAATCCCATTTTTCAAAAGGGTCCTGAAAAGAAAGTAAAATCCTATTTTTTAGGGGGGTCCAGAATATAAACCAAAGTCTCATTTTTCAGGAGGGTCCTGAACAGAAAGTAAAATTGCATTTTTCAAGGGGGTCCTAAACATAAAGTAAAGTCCCGTTTTTTAGGAAGGACCTGAAAATATAGTAAAATCTCATTTTTTAGGATGGTCCTGAACAAAAATTAATTTCCCATTTTTCAGGAGGGTCCTGAACAGAAAAAAAAGTTCCATTTTTCATGAGGGTCCTGAACAGATAGTAAAGTCCCATATTTCAGGAGGGTTCTAAATAGAAAGTAAATTCCTATTTTTTAGGACGGTCCTGAACAGAAAGGAAATTCCCATTTTTCAGGAGGGTCCTGAACAGAAAGTAAAATCCCATTTTTCACGAGGTTCCTGTACAATAAGTAAAATCCTATTTTTTAGGAGTGATTTGAACTGAAAGTGAAAGTCCTATTTTTCAGTAGGGTCCTAAACAGAAAGTAAAGTTCCATTTTTCAAGAGGGTCCTGAACAGATAGTAAAGTCCCATATTTCAGGAGGGTTCTAAATAGAAAGTAAAGTCCTATTATTTAAGAGGGTCCTGAAGGAAAAAAATTCCCATTTTTTAGGA
>NW_025871421.1:0-191 GCF_002878395.1 Capsicum annuum
ATATAAGGTAAAAATCCCATTTTCTAGGAGGGTTCTGAACATAAAGTGAATTTCAATTTTTCAGAAGGGTCATGAACATAAGGTATAATCCTATTTTTCAGAAGGGGCGTGAACATAAGATAAAATCTAATTTTTCAGGAGGGACCTGTACAAAAGGTAAATTCTCATTTTCCAGGAGGGTCCTGAACATA
>NW_025871421.1:291-1057 GCF_002878395.1 Capsicum annuum
AGTAAATTCCTATTTTCCAGGAGGGTCCTGAACATAAAGTAAATTCAGATTTTTCAGGTGGGTCCTGAATATAAGGTAAAAATCCCATTTTCTAGGAGGGTTCTGAACATAAAGTAAATTTCAATTTTTCAGAAGGGTCATGAACATAAGGTATAATCCGATTTTTCAGAAGGGGCGTGAACATAAGATAAAATCTAATTTTTCAGGAGGGACCTGTACAAAAGGTAAATTCTCATTTTCCAGGAGGGTCCTGAACATACGGTAAAATCCTATTTTTCAAGAGGGTCCTGAAAATAAGGTAAATTCCCATTTTCCAGGAGGGTCCTGAACATAAGGTAAAATCCTATTTTTCAGGAGGGTCCTGAACATAAGGTAAAAATCCCATTTTTCTGGAGGGTCCTGAACAGAAAGTAAAGTCCCATTTTTCAGGAGGGTCCTGAGTAGAAAGTATATTTCTATTTTTATGGATGGGCTTGAACAGAAAGTAAATTTCCATTTTCCAGGAGGGTCCTCAACAGAAAGTAAATTCCCATTTTTCAGGAGGGTCCTAAATGTAAGGTAAAATTCTATTTTTCTGGAGGGTCCTAAATATAAGATAAAATTTTATTTTTTAGGAGGGTCCTGAACATAAGGTAAATTCCCATTTTTCAGGAGGGTCCTGAACTGAAGGTAAAATCCTATTTTTCAGGAGGGTCCTCAACAGAAAGTAAATTCTCATTTTTCAAGAGGGTCCTGAATAGAAAGAAAAATCTCATTTTTCAGGAGG
>NW_025871422.1:0-1201 GCF_002878395.1 Capsicum annuum
TTGTTGAGGTGAGAAATTATGGCCTTTGATGTTTAGGCTCTGAAATCCTTGATCTGAATGCAACATGTATTCCTATTACATACAAAGAAAACTTGTGAGTTTAAAAACTTGGCTTTTTAGGAAATTGCTCCTGCCCCCGTCACATTTAGCTTTGCTTCCAACCATAAGCATATGTCATTGACTTGATGTATCATTGACTCAAACTCAGTTTATTAAGAGTGACTCTAAAACAAACACAGTATTTTTGCTTTGTCGTGTTTCTCAAATAAACCCTTTGAATCATGGTATTTCCGTGAGTTCCCTGACTTTTTTGTTGACAAAACTTCTTGCATGCCTTTTTTGGGCTCACAATCATGTCTCTTTCATGTGCTAGCTTTTCTCTTGATTTGTGCAATTAAAGAAGCTGGTAACCAGTTTTGAAATCTTTTCTCATTTGTTTTGATACGGACTTGACTCAAAGACAACAACAACAACAAACCCAGTGTATTCCCACCTGGTGGGGTCTGGGGGGGGGTAGGATGTACGCAGTCTATACCTCTACCTCTGAAGAAGTAGAAAGGCTGTTTCCGATAGACCCCCGGCTCAAGACACGCGGTACCACACAAACACATAGTAAAGAACAGCACAAGGTTACAAGATTACAGAACATAAATACGGCACCCATAAGTAATATAAAACAGAGGAAAACACACAGATTCATAATAAAACATGGGACACGGACTCCTAACAGGAATAAACCCCCACCAAGTAGTTCCCTACACTAGCGACTCAGACTGGCCCTAGTCCTCTGCCTTGATTCGTGTCCTCCAGACCTTCCTATCTAGGGTCATGTCCTCGGTGAGCTGTAACTGCTCCATGTCTCGCCTAATCACCTCACCCTAGTACTACTTTGGCCTACCCCTACCCCGCTTAAAACCATCCAACGCTAGCCTCTCACACCTACGGACCGGGGCATCCATGCCCCTCCTCTTCACGTGTCCGAACCATCTCAATAGGGCTTCCCAAATCTTGCACTCCACTGGTGTCACACCAACCTTCTCCCGGATGTTCTCATTCCAAACTCTATCCCCTCTAGTCAGCCCACACATCCAGCGCAACATTCGCATTTCTGCCACCCTCATCTTTTGGATGTGGGAGTTCTTAACTGGCCAACACTCCGCTCCATACAACATGGCCGGACGGACTACCGCCCTGTAGAATG
>NW_025871422.1:1301-3224 GCF_002878395.1 Capsicum annuum
AACCTTCTCCCGGATGTTCTCATTCCAAACTCTATCCCCTCTAGTCAGCCCACACATCCAGCGCAACATTCGCATTTCTGCCACCCTCATCTTTTGGATGTGGGAGTTCTTAACTGGCCAACACTCCGCTCCATACAACATGGCCGGACGGACTACCGCCCTGTAGAATTTGCCTTTAATCTTAGGCGGCACCTTCTTATCACACAGCACCCCCAACGCGAGCTTCCACTTCATCCATCCCGCCCCAATACGATGCGAGACATCCTCATCAATCTCACCGTTACTCTGGATCACGGACTCGAGATACTTGAAACTCTCCCTCTTACCTACCTCCTATTATTCCGGCTTCACTACTACCTCATTCTCCTACCTCACATCATTAAACTTGCATTCCACATACTCTGTCTTGCTTCTGCTCACCCTGAACCCTTTAGACTGAAGGGTTTGCCTCTACACCTCTAATTTGTCACTCACACCCCCTCGAGTCTCATCTATCAGAACTACATCGTCTGTAAAAAGCATACACCACGGCACCTCCCCTTGAATACGCCGCGTTAACACATCCATCACCATTGCAAACAAAAAGGGACTAAGAGTAGATCCCTGATACAACCCTGTTCGGACCGTGAAATGTTCTGAGTCTCCTCCCGCCGTCCTCACCTTAGTTTTCGCTCCATCATACATATCCTTGATTTCTCTGATATATGAAAGCGGTACTCCCCTCACCTCCAAGCATCTCCAAATTACCTCCCTGGGGACTTTGTCGTAGGCCTTCTCCAGGTCGATAAACACCATGTGCAGGTCCTTCTTCCTCTCCCTATACTGTTCCACCAACCTCCGTACCAGGTGAATTGCCTCCATCGTCGAGCGGCCAGGCATAAATCCAAACTGGTTTTCTGAAATAGACACTATCCATCTCAGCCTCAGCTCGACCACTCTCTCCCAGATCTTCATAGAGTGACTCAATAACTTAATCCCCCTATAGTTGTTGCAACTCTGGATGTCCCCCTTATTCTTATAGAGAGGTATCATGGTGATCCACCTCCAAGCCTCGGGCATCTTTGCCGTCTTGAAGATTTCATTAAACAATCTCGTCAACCACCTAAGACCAGCCTCTCCAACAAACTTCCAAAACTCGACCGGTATCTCATCCGACCCCGTCGCCCTACCCCTTCACATTCTGCGAACAGCCTGTCTAACCTCTTCTTCCTTAAAACGTCTACAATAGCTAAAATCCCGACACTCTTCTGAGTGCTCCAGTTCCCCTAACACAATAGCTCTATCCCCTTCGTCATTCAAGAGCCTATGAAAGTACGACTGCCATCTATTCTTAATGTGGCCGTCCTTCACCAACACTCTACCGTCCTCCCCCTTAATGTACCTCACCTGATCGAGGTCACGACCCTTCCTCTCCCTAGCCTTAGCGAGTCTAAACAACTTTTTCTCCCCTTCTTTCCCCTGTAACCCTGCATACAGGCTCTCAAAGGATGCCGTCTTAGCTGCTGTGAAAAAAGAATGACAATTTTTGTTTTGATAACTGACTTAAGAAAGATAAAATTAAAATAAAGAGAAGAAAGAAAAGACAATGAATGTCTCCTTTTAAAATAAAGAAATGAAAAATTCATCTAAAAATAACAGTTAAGACTAATGATTATGCCATGCATTTTGGATTAAGCATCTTGGTCTTTTCATCCAAACTTTCTACCCATTGTTGTTGAGTTAATCGCCTTGAAACTGAGTTTCTTTCTTAGGTCAATTGCATTTAAGACCCCATTTGGCTAGTGGCGCCTTAAAGGGTTTTCGCCAACAAGCTTCTTTCATTTTCTCTCGGCTCACTATCGCCTTATGGTGCCCGTGAGGGTTTTCACTAATAAGACTCTCTCATTTTTATTTCTCTCAACTTGTCATTGCCTTATGGTGCCC
>NW_025871423.1:0-1465 GCF_002878395.1 Capsicum annuum
TGGAGGTAGCAGTATGGACTGCGTACATTTTACCCTCCCCAGATCCCATTTTGTAGTAATACACTGGGTTTATTGTTGTTGAATGTTAGAGCTATAGTTCTTGTGCCCTAGCAAAATTAAATCATAATAACATATAATTGATCATGGTGAAACGGTAAGTGCTTTTTCATTCTCAGTTAGAGTTTTTCAGGTCTTTTTTTGAATATGAAGCCCCTTTATCAAGAAGTGTTTTACCTCAAAGTTTCGATACAAATTTAAATTTAGTCAAACTTCAATAAAAATATCGAACAAAAAGAAAAGACAAACTAAGGTCATAATCATATTAGATACCACTCGCTTTAAGTCATATAACACGATGCTTGATGAGACTTAGGCCTTAGCCCATCGCTTCTAACACAAATCCTGAAAAGGAAACGCAACCTAAATTGATTAAATTTGTCAATTTCAAAAGTATTAATTGGTGCATTAAAGAAAAATACAGAATGCCAATCTTTTTATGAAAAAAATTAAAATAAGAAAGCCCCAAAAAAATAAAAAAACAAGAAGCTAGATTTCATGCAGAACTAAAAGGAAGTTATAAGGTTCAATTATCTTAGAAGATATTTATCTTTTAAATAAAAAATAAATTGCCATCTAACGATCATATATATGATGTATTGTGGAATGAATTAAATTTCTTCATATTTAACTAAAAAATTTCGAGTTTGAAAATTGCACCTAGTAATCATAAATGAAGGGTGAAACGGAAAAAATTTCTTCACGTTTAATTAAAAGTTTTGAGTTTGATTTCTTAACCTAAATAAAAAAGAATTAAAGTAATAATCATTAAACTTTGGATTTACTGTCGGTCCAAATTAAATTCCATACTTTATTGTTCTTTTATTGAAGTACTAATATTTTGTACTACAATAAAGTCAAAATGAGGATTCCCACGGTTTCAATAACCCTCCCACCCCCCCCCCCGGTCCCCTGCCTTTTTCTCTCTTTTTACTTTAGGATAAAATGTCTCTTGCTAATTGGTATTATGAATGACAAAATTAACTTATGAAAATATATTCCATCCAATATAGTCATTAAAAATTGTGTTGATTTTGACGGATGAGGAATATCGTCAAAGCAATTTTTGTTTGAACGAATCGTTCAATTATTACTTCAATCCGTATTAACCCGCTCAAATTCAATTTAACCTATCCATTCGTCTTAATTGCCTTTACATTATTTTACTTAGCTTTACAAATATCCTAACTTGAAAAAAAAAAAAATGTCACGCAAACTCTCACAAGGTAACTTACAAATATAGCGAATAGCATAACCCAGTACCAAATTGTCCAATGGTCTTCTTCCTTACAATAAATTAACTTTGTCTAAAGCTTATTGAACTTAATTAGGAGTTCATACTGTGAGAACTGAAAATTATGAAGATTATAACCAAGTTAAATGTAATTACATTGAAGATTTATCATAT
>NW_025871424.1:0-2137 GCF_002878395.1 Capsicum annuum
AGCAGCTTTCATGGACCTCATGAATCGAGTGTTCAGATCATATCTGGATATATTTGTCATAGTGCTCATCGATGATATACTGGTGTACTCCCGCAGTAAGGATGAACATTCTGATCATTTTCGAACTATCTTGCAAACCCTTAGAGATCACAAGTTGTTTTCTAAGTTCAGTAAGTGTGAGTTTTGGATAAGGTCAGTTGCTTTTCTGGGTCATATCATTTCTTCCGAGGGTATTAGAGTTGATCCCTAAAAGACCGAAGCTGTTAGAAATTGGCCTAGACCTATCTCTCCGACTGATATCCAAAGTTTCTTAGGTTTAGCTGGCTATTACCGTCGTTTTGTTGAGGGTTTCTTCTCTATAGCATCTCCTATGACTCGGTTGACCCAAAAGAAAGTGAAGTTCTTGTGGTCCGAATCTTGTGAGAAGAGTTTTCAAGAGTTGAAGACTCGACTCACTTCAGCCCCTGTTTTGACTTTGCCTGATGGTGTTGATGGTTTTATGGTGTACTGTGATTCTTTGAGAGTTGGGTTGACTTGCGTATTGATGCAGAAGGGTAAGGTGATAGCTTATGCTTCTAGACAGTTGAAACCCCATGAGAAAAATTACCCCACCCATGACCTTGAGTTGGCTGCTGTTGTGTTTGCTTTGAAAATCTAGAGACATTATTTATATGGTGTCCATGTTGATGTTTTCACTGATCATAAGAGTCTGCAGTATGTGTTTACCCAGAGAGAATTGAATCTTAGGCAGAGACGATAGTTAAAATTGTTAAAGGACTATGATATGAGTGTGTTGTACCATCCGAGCAAGGCCAATGTTGTGGCGGATGCCCTAAGTAGAGTGTCCATGGATAGTGTTTTGCATGTGGTAGAAGGTAAGAAAGAGTTGGCTCGTGATGTACATCATTTGGCTAGATTGGGGGTTAGGTTGTTTGACTCTGCTGAAGGTAGTATAAGGGTTCAGAGTAGTTCTGAATCCTCCTTGGTTTTGGAAGTAAAGGAAAAGCAATACTTAGATGCTAGTTTGGTCCGACTGAAGGAGTCAGTCAAGGACCAAAAAGTAGACGTTTTCTCCCAAGGGGGAGATGGTGTGTTGAGATTGCATGGTAGATTTTGTGTCCCGAATGTTGATGATCTGAGATAGAGGATTATGGCTGAAGTGCAAAGGGCACGATATTCTATTCATCCTGGTGCCACCAAGATGTACTGAGACTTGCAGGAAATCTATTGGTGGAGTGGCATGAAGAAAGATATAGCAGTGTTTGTAGCTAAGTGTGCAAAATGCCAACAGGTTAAGGTTGAACACCAAAGCCCTATTGGTATGATGCAAGATTTTAGTATTCCTACCTGGAAGTGGGAAGAGATAAATATGGACTTCGTGATTGGTTTACCTCCTTCCCGATGCCATCATGATTCCATTTGGGTTGTGGTTGATAGGTTGACTAAGTCTGCTCATTTCTTACCTGTTCATACTTCATATACTGCTGAGGATTACGCTAGATTGTATATTCGAGAGCTAGTCAAACTGCATGGAGTTCCTTTGTCTATCATTTCGGATAGGGGTACTCAGTTCACTTCGCAATTTTGGAAAGCTTTTTAAAAGGGTCTTGGTACCCAAGTTCTTTTGAGTTCTACTTTTCATCCGTAGATCGATGGTCAGGCTGAGTGGACCATCCAAACCTTAGAGGATATATTGAGAGCTTGTGCACTTGACTTTAAGGGAAGTTGGGATGATTACTTACCATTGATAGAGTTTGCTGACAATAATAGTTTCCACTTTAGTATTGGCATGGCTCCGTTTGAAGCCTTATATGGGAGGAAGTGTAGATCACCCATAGGTTGGTTTGAGGTAGGTGAAACGGTTGTGAGTGGTCCTAATTCGGTATTTGAGGCTATGGAAAAAGTTAAGTTGATTAGGGAAAGGTTGAAAACTGCGCAGAGTCGTCAGAAGTCTTATGCGGATGTTAGAAGGAGAGACCTTGAGTTTGAAGTTGGTGACCTAGTGTATCTTAAAATTTCACCCATGAGGGGGGTGAAGAGATTCGGAAAGAAGGGAAAGCTTAGTCCCCGTTATGTTGGTCCTTACAAAATTCTTAACCGTGTTGGTAAGGTAGCTTATGAGGTCGAGTTGCCTTCC
>NW_025871425.1:0-2296 GCF_002878395.1 Capsicum annuum
TTACTGTCAATTAACAAATATAAATCGGTTAAGATTAGCTAAGAAATACCGATTGTGAAAAAAAAGTAACGAACAAGAGTTAAATTTTGAATTTATATCGACAAAAAATTCAAGGAAATGGAGACGAATGAGGTTGGCCACATTGCGCTCATCAAATTGCAAAACTTATAGAATTACATTTTGGACAATATTTGAAACATTTAAACATGTGCTTGAATAAATTTAGCACTCAACAGGGCATTTGATTCATAGAAACTAAAAACTCAAAGAAAATGCATATAACTATTAAAGGGTGAAAAAAGTGAAAATAATTTTCACTTTACCAAATACGCTCCAATTTGAATTTCTCATGGTTAAACCTTAACTTGGAGTTGTATTTAAAATAAGTGAAAAAGAATTCTGAAAAAAAAGAAAAAAAATCTCGTGGACAAAGGACAAATAGACGTTTTTTTGGAGAGTCCAAGCAATACAATCGAACATAATAAAATATGTATTTCGACTTGTCAACACAAAAATAAATCAACTTTTTTGCAAACAATATAGACAAAGAAATTCAACAAGCTACTTCCTCCATCCCATTTTATCCGTTCCAAATTCCTAATTCGATGTCTCAATCCCATTTTATCCGTTCCAAATTCCTAATATGTCTCATTTTATTTGTGTTTTTTTTACTTATCAAGACAAGAAAAAAAAATTCCATTATACCCTTAGGGGTCATTTGGTTTGAAAATAGTTATCCCGGATAACTAATACATGGGATAAGTTATTCCGAAACTAAGAGAAAAATGGTGGGATAAGTTATCCAAGTTGAATTAATTCCTCCAACCAAACAAAGGAAAATATGTGTTCTTTTATTTTATTCCGGAATAATTAGTTATCCCGGAAATTTTCAAACCAAATAACCCTTAGTATAATTGATTACTCTTTATTATTAGTCATTCATCAATATTGGAACTAATAACAAGACACAATTAAGAGAAGTAAAATGATACAGTTACATTACCAATCATTATTTTCTTAATTCATGTGTCATCCCAATTTAAATCTCAATTTGGAACGAATAAAATGGGACGAATAAAATGAGACGGATGGAATATTATTTACTACCTAGTAAAATTACCTGTTTCAACAATGGTCTTCTTCGCAAGCATAATTTCAAAAGCGGTGAGTCGTTTGCCATCAATAAATCAATTAAATCAATTCAAAACAGAGCCCCAAATTAATACAGAAAGAAATTACATATTCATAAGAATATCCATTGAAAAATATCCCCTAAACAGACGAAAGAAATGAAGAAAAAGGCTTTGATCCAGCATAGGTATTGAGAAGTTTCTTTTACCAATCTATTCCGAACTTGTCTAAGCCTTCGACGTGCTTTACTGCGATCTGCCTATATATGCCATATATCCAAGAACATAATCAAGGAAGAAATCCCAAAAACAAGAAAAAATAGCGCATGAAAAACTCACTGACAACATGCAAAAGTTGACAATGAGGAACGAACAAGAAGAGAATAGTGAAAAATTGGAGTAAAGTGAAGACCTTGTTGAAGTGGAAAATTGAAGCCAGCTGCCCAAAAAAGTTAAACCATGTGTAACAGAAAGGAGGAAAATAAGACAACTGTCAATGGAACATAAAAAGATCAACATGTCCTAAGATACTTTTAGTGTCTCGAAAGTGCTGTTCGTCGTACTGAAGTTTTAATTATTAGTAGTTTGGTCATGAATGATTAAAAATTTTCGAAATTGAACTTGAAGTTAGAGTTGAAATTGAAGTTGAAATTGTATTTAGTCATGTTTTTTTAAAAAAAAAAAAATTAAATATAATTTTATGCCTTAACATTTACAAACTATCAAAATCACCAACTAAAATTTACCTACTAATGGAAAAAAATATAATTAGCCACTATTATAAAAATAATTACATATAGATGATCATATTTAATGAATTTCAATTATGATATATATAATATTTACATTAATAGTCATTTTCTCATATTTGAAAATTTTAAATATGAATGTTATATTAATAGATCACTGCTTCCTGTTTTTTAGGTAACAACTATTATATTTCTAATAAATTTATTTTTTTAGGAATTTATTTAAGTTATTTCCTTCATTTTTCATTCCTAAAAAATAGGAAATGATGAGTTGTTATTAAATTTTAGGGTGCCGCTAATTTATTTCTTTAATTTTCTTATACATGAAAGATTTTACTGTGTGTGAATAAATTATTTCTATGTAAAACATGTTTTGCATATTTATGGTATATTATATCATATACCATAAATATATAA
>NW_025871426.1:0-567 GCF_002878395.1 Capsicum annuum
CCAGATATGATCTGAACACTCGATTCATGAGGTCCATGAAAGCTGCTGGGGTATTAGTTAACTCGAAAGAAATAACAAGAAACTCAAAATGGCCATAACAAGTTTGGAAAATGGTTTTCGAGATGTCACACTCCCTAACTTTGAGTTGATGATAGCCAGAACGAAGGTCTATCTTTAAGAAATAACTTGCACCTTGCAATTGGTCAAACAAATCATCTATTCTCAGAAGGGGGTACTTAATTTTTATGGTGACTTTATTCAGTTGGCGGTAATCAATGCACATACGCAAAGAGCCATCTTTCTTTCTCACAAACAACACAGGAGCACCCCAAGAAGAAACACTGGGACTTATGAAACCCTTATCTAGTAGATCTTTAAGTTGCTCTTTCAACTCCTTAAGTTCTGCAGGGGCCATACAGTAAGGAGGAATAGAAATGGGCTGAGTATCGGGAAGAAGATCAATCCCAAACTAATCCCAAACTCTATCTCTCTACCAGGAGGTATCCCTGGGGGATCATCCGAAAAGACATCAGAAAACTCATTGACGACGTTAACAGGCTGGAGAGT
>NW_025871426.1:667-1316 GCF_002878395.1 Capsicum annuum
TGACTCTAACCAAATGGTAAATACACCCCTTGGAAATAAGCTTTCTAGCTTTGAGGTAAGAGATAAAATGACTCTTGGGTGACATAGAATTCCCAGACCATCATTATTTCTTATCGCTCGATGTGGAGGCATATTTTTGAAAGAGAAGAGCATGAATCAATAGCAGAGAGAGACACTTTAAGCATGATAGACTTCTAAAAGAAAGAATTACACTTTTCCCTAAAACGTCTTGTAGTCTCTTTCTCAGAGATGTGGCGCGCTACACACCGATGATCAAGACTCTACTTAACGTGACTTGTCAGACTCCCTAGGACACCTTAAAACCTTAAACTCTGATACCAAGTTTGTAACACCCCAAAAATGGGTCCCGGAGTGTCACAGGTGCTTGAGGCAATGAGTAGCCCCAAGCTAACCCTTTGAGCCATTTTCATTCAGTTCAACACGAATCAATGGGGTTTCCATAAATAACCCTCAAATATCAACAGAGTAATCATCATCCAAGAATAAAAGAATTTCAGAAAGATAAAAAAATACAACTTATTAGTCAACTTCCAACATCTATACTAGTCTGACAAGCCTCTAAGAAAATCGATAAAACCAAAGATCCATTGAGACATGCCCTAACTGACTCATACTCAGTTATCAAATG
>NW_025871427.1:0-686 GCF_002878395.1 Capsicum annuum
TTTGATACTTGAATGATAGCTATTATTGTAGGCAAACTCAATAAGAGTTGAATGATCATCCCAGCTGCCTTTAAAATCTATAACACATGCTCGTAGCATATCTTCAAATGTTTGAATGGTGCGCTCTGCTTGTCCATCCGTTTGAGGGTGAAAAGCTGTACTCAGATTCACTTGTGTTCCCAAACTCCGTTTGAAAGACTTCCAAAAGTTTGCGGTAGATTGTGTTCCCCGATCCGATATAATAGAAGTTGGCACTCCATGTAATCGGACTATTTCTTTAACATACAGCTTCGAATATTCTTCAACTGTGTAAGTGGTCTTAACGAATAAGAAATGTGCGGATTTAGTAAGCCTATCTACAATCACCCATATAAAATCAAATTTCTGAGCTGTACGAGGCAAACCTATAACAAAATCCATGTTGATCATGTCCCACTTCCAAATTGAAAGATCTATGCATTGCATATAGCCTCCGGGCTTTTGATGTCCCACTTTAACTCATTGGCAATTTGGACATTCAGCTACAAATTCTGCGATGTTCCTTTTCATGTCATTCCACCAATATACATCCTTCAAATCTTGATATATTTTGGTTGACCCTGGATGAATAGAATACCTTGAGAAATGTGCCTCAGTCAAAATTCTTTTTCTTAGCTCCTCAACAATAGGCACACATAGCCGATTTT
>NW_025871427.1:786-1217 GCF_002878395.1 Capsicum annuum
CTTTAACTCATTGGCAATTTGGACATTCAGCTACAAATTCTGCGATGTTCCTTTTCATGTCATTCCACCAATATACATCCTTCAAATCTTGATATATTTTGGTTGACCCTGGATGAATAGAATACCTTGAGAAATGTGCCTCAGTCATAATTCTTTTTCTTAGCTCATCAACAATAGGCACACATAGCCGATTTTGGCATAGAAGTACTCCTTCTTGTGAAAGCTCAAATACCTTTGTCGCACCATTTTGAACATTCTCCTTGAGTTGCAATAAAATAGGATTTGCATCTTGCTTCTCTTTCACCTCAGCTACTAATGAGGATTCCGCGGCATTATGCATAATAAGCTCCTCGTCCGGAGTTTCAAGAAGACGAACTCCTAGACTAGCTAATTGATGAAGATCTTTAATCATCCCTTGCCTTTCTACAGGT
>NW_025871428.1:0-8724 GCF_002878395.1 Capsicum annuum
AGCATAATAACCCAGAAACCATTAACATATAATTTTGATGAGTTAAACGAATTTAAAATGCATATAGAAGAATTATTAGAAAAATAATATATACAAAAAAAAGTAATAGTAAACATAATAGCCCAACATTTATAGTAAATAAACATAGTGAACAAAAAAGAGGAAAAAGTAGGATGATTGTTGATTATAGAAATTTAAATGCAAAAACTATGACTTATAATTACCCAATACCAAACAAGCTATTAAAAATAAGATAAATACAAGGATATAATTATTTTAGTAAATTTGATTGTAAATTAAGATTTTACCATTTAAAGTTAGAAGAAGAATCTAAGGAATTAACCGCGTTCAGGGTACCACAAGGATTTTATGAATGGAATGTACTACCATTTAGATATAAAAATGCACCAGGTAGATATCAACATTTTATGGATAGTTATTTTAAACAATTATCTAATTGTATAGTATATATAGATGATATACTATTATATACAAAAACCAAAAAAGAACCTTTAAAATTATTAGAACAATTTATAAATATAATAGAAAAATCAGGAATAAGTTTAAGTGAAAAGAAAGCTGAAATTATGAAAACCAAATAGATTTTTTTGGAATACAAATAAATAAAAGTGAAGTAAAAATGCAACAACATATAGTACAAAGAATAATAAATTCAAAAGAAAAATTAGATACAAAAAAGAAATTACAATCATTTTTGGAATTAGTAAACCAAGTAAGGGAATATATACTAAAATTAGTAGAAAATCTAAAGCCTTTACAGAAAAAGTTAAAAAAGAATGTAGAATATAACTATAATTAAGAAGATAAAAAACAAGTCCAGAAAATAAAAACACTTTGTAAAGAATGACCAAAATTACAATTCTCAGATGAAAATAGAAAATTTATATATATAGTAGAAGCAGATGCTAGGGAATATAGTTATGGAGGAGTACTTAAATATAGGTATGAAAATGAAAAAATAGAACATCATTGTAAATATTATTCAGGAATGTTTAACGAAACAGAAATAAAATGGGAAATAAATAGAAAAGAATTATATTCATTATATAAATATTTATTAGCATTTGAGCCATATATTGTATATAACAAGTTTATTATACGAACAGATAATACACAGGTACGTTGGTGGCTAACAAAGAAAATGCAAAATTCAGTTACAACAAAAGAGATTCAGAGACTAGTATTGAATAAATTAAATGTTACATATACAATTGAAGTAATTAGTACTAACAAAAAACGTTATTGCAGATTACATATCAAGACAAAGCTACACAGACTGATATAATAGAAGATGATGCTTTAGAAAAGATATTCAAAACCCTAACTACGTTTTTAATGAAAGTTGACAGTATAGGTAATGAAATAGAAAAGTTAAAGACTAATGAAGATAAATTGAAGTCTGTAGCTACAAATCAGCTAACTCAGCAGTGTGCAGAGCTATGTCGATCGGAAGACATTTAAATTCAAGAGCTAGAAGGAGATGTTGGGACACTTTGTAAAACCCATAACATTTATCAATTTACAATTGCAGGTACAAGCAAAGGAGTTATTGGACAAAGATACCAGAATATGAACTTAAATAAGACATTTGAAAAACCATTTACACCAAAAATACAAAAAGATCTCTTGAACATACCCCCACAAATTACCACATATCAAGATTGTCTGAACCAAGATAAAAAAGTTTATAACTATATAGCCCAAAAATACATAGAAAATATCTATTAAGTACAAACTTTTCTAAACCTTAACCCCAGAGCTACAGATATCAAAGAACCCAACACAAACTATATAACTCAAAGATTACAAGGTAACAACAAGCTAATTGCACTACCCAAAACCAACCCAAGCTTAATAACAACTTGTTTTGATTATGGATTATTAAATACCATATACACCCAAGATGGAGAAGAACTATCAGCCATGGAAGAATTACAAAAAATATTCAACACCTATAAAAGAGTAACCAAAAGAAATCTATTTTATATAAAGTGTTATACTACACCAGCAGAGATATTATACGACGAGATAAAACCAGTTATATAAGTTGTAAAAATAGGATTAACCAAGGATATGATTATATCAGAAGATATTGTGAAGTAGCCAGAGATACCCAGAATCGAGATACTTCATTTTTATGCAAATAAATGACTTATTGGACTAGCTACAATTATTCAAGAACAAGCAAACAATTATACCAATGGAAATCGAATATGGAGCTATTATTCAAGAGAGGATCAGATGATTTATTCAAATTCAAAAGAACTACGACAAGAAGATATGGAAGATGTTAGACAATGGATAATGACATTACTTACTCAGAAAAATAATTTACTGCAAGAGCAATTAAGAGAGGATTTATTCAGACGGATTATTGCTAAGATATTGCAAGATAATTAGACACAAATATCCAGATCATCAATGTTTGAGATGTAATGGAGAAGATAATATTATCCAGAAGTTCGGCTAGAATAAAATAAAAAATAAAGAAGATAAGCATGCCAGCTGGAAAGAAGATAAAAAGGCAGCAGATGCACCAGAATATATAGAAAGAACACTAATAGGAGCAGTGAAATTATGGTTTTTAAATCTAACTGAAAATAGTAAAAGGGTATTAAGAATTGACAAATCTACAGAAGGAACATCATTAATAACTACAAATAAATTAACACCTATAGAATTATTCAAAAAAATATGAAACAGCTATAAAAGACGAATTTAGTAGCATGACACCAACAGAAGAAGAACAAAATGAAAAGAAAGATACAAATAGGAATTTAATGTTAAAATTAGCAATATGTAATATGTGCTACATAGATGAATGTACTTGCACATTTAAAGAATATTATTATAAAGGAGCATATAATACAGAAGAAAGTAAAGAAATAAGAAAATTATATTTTAGTAAAGTACCTAAACCGTTTAGTTCAAAAAAAATAAAAAGTTGGGATGACGCAAAAATAATATATACTCTAGGAGCAAGAATAATTTTTTTACAACAATGGTATAGAAACCTATGTAAAAAATATAGAGAAGAAATAAAAATGGAAAAAACATTAATAAGAAATTTAGCATGTTGCAATGATAAAATAGCACCTCAATTTGGATGGGAAGAAAGATATTATAAGAAAAAGCAAAAGACATAAGAAATATAAGAAATACAAAAAATCAAAATATAAATATAAAAAAACAAGAAAAAGATATTATGTAAAAAATTATAAACATAAAAGACCATATAGGAAAAAGAAATCTATAAAAGAATGTACTTGTTATAATTGCAAAAAATTAGGACATTTAGCTAGAGATTGTAAATTACCTAAAAACCCAAAAAATAAAAAAATATCAGAAATAAAAATAGAAAATACAGAATATATGCAGATAGATTATATAGATTACAAATTAGAAAGTGAAGACAGTATATATGAAATTTCAGATAATGAAACAAATAATGAAAGAGAAGATAATGAAATAAATAGTGAATTAGACGAATTAAATGACTGAAGAAGATATACAAATAAACCAAATAACTGAAGAAGATATAAAAATAATAACAAAAGAAGAATATTTAAATGACAAGGAACAAATCAAAAAATAATATTTGATAATAATATATTTGATGAAATAAAAGGAAAACAGTTAGACTTAAGTGTAGAAAAAATATTTAAAATACCAACAATAAAAAATATATTTACTAGGAAAAAGGAAGAATATTATATAGTAAGCCAAAAAGAATATGTAATAGACTGCAGATATGCAAAAGGTAAAGCTAGTATACCACTAGTAACAAAAAGGATAATAAATAAAGAAATAAACGATATAAAAAGTAGAGACCCAATAAAATATGTACACCTTGGAGGTACAGAGATATTGATAAAAGCATGTTTTAGAGAAGGAATAGATACACCAATAGAATTATATTTAACAGATGGTAGAATTATAAAACCTATAGAAAAAAGTATAATAACTGCCATAAAAGAAAATTTAATGTACCAAAAATTTCAATTTATAATAAGTGAGAATTATTCAGTAACAATAACAGATAAAAATATAGATAAATCATTAGTATTATATTGGAAAATATTAGGAATAGAACTAACCCCAGAAAGTGAAATATTTACAGCAAGATGTAAAAAATCTACATGTATTAACTACAAAACACAAAATAACAGGAAAAAAATAAAATTAATAAGATACAAAAAGAAAGTCCTTTTGAACAATTTGTAAAAACAATTGATAATAATGATTATAGTTACAAAAATATAGACATAGAAGAAGATTTAGAAATAATAAATGATACAACAAAAAGAATAGCTTATGAAAAACCATAATCATCAAGTTCATCAAAAAGAACAAGTTATGAAACTAGTTCAATAGTTAATTTAAATCAATATTACATAAAAGGAACAATAAATGAAAATAAATATTTAATACTCTTAAATACAGGATAAGAAGAAAATTATATAGCAAGATATCTAGTAAAAAATGAGGAAATAAAATCTGCTAATAATATATGCTCAGATTACCAAGAAGCTTAATAAACACTAAAAATATAGCAGAAAAAGAAATAACAATAGGAGTTAGAAAAATGAAAATAGAATTTGAAATGAAGGAAGAAATGCAAAAAGAAAACATAGTATTAGGAATTAAATGGCTAGAACAAGTAAAACCATACAATATAGAACATACATCTATAACATATAATAGAGAAAAATTATTCTTAAGAAGAGCTTTAACATGATATGAAAATATATGTATTAATGAAGATAGTAGTAGAACGATATTACAGTAGATATTATACGCCTATGATAGATACAGGAGCAGAAGCTAATTTGTGTAGATATAATTGTTTACCAGAAAGTAAATGGGATAAATTCAAAACACCAATAATAGTTAAAGGATTTAATAACGAAGGAAAATTAATTACTTATAAAGATAAGAATGTAAAAATACAAGTATGAGATAAAATATTAACAATAGATGAAATCTATAATTATGAGCTAACATAAAAAGATATACTTCTAGGAATGCCGTTTTTAGATAAATTATACCCATATATAATAACTAGAACATATTGGTGGTTTACAACTGTAAGACCCCGTAAAAATCGCATCTCAAATTCAGCTCGCAAAGCTCCATGAGAGATTCCAACACTTAGCAAAATTTTTTTTTCTAAGTGTTCAAGTTTAACACTTACTCTCATTTTAGACTCCTAACTTCGGGGATTTATTTAATAATCTTCCCAACCTCCATTTATAGATTTTCAAGTTTCGTTGTGATGGGAAAAGTCCCTAGTACGTATTGGACACATTCCGGGTGTATTTTGGGCGCATTTCAGTGGCTAATTCACTGGTTTGAAATGCTCCCGCATTTCAAGCACATTTCAGGTCAAAAATTTTAGTCAACTGCAAACTATTATAACTTCATGCATATAATTAACAATGATATATGCTATATTCAATAAAAAGATCTTTGAGTATTCTTTCCAATTCAATTGGTTTCATCCCATTTGGACATCTAAATAAAAAGTTATGATCAATTTACTTCAGCCTATCAGACAATCAATTAGGGAAAGAATTGACTTTAATTATTCCTTAAGGGTATTTTGGTCATCTTCCACCCCTATATATACCCCAAACACGGGATTAAGGTTTATTTACAGCATAATATACTCTTCTTCTCAAAATCCTCTCAAGAACTCAAGCTAGGGTTTTAATTTGAAGACCCAAATCCCATCAATTGAAGAGTATAACTCCTCATATATCTTCAACATCAAAAGAAGGGTTTCTCTCAAGATCATAACCTATAACAATAATCAAATCCTTCTTCAAGAATATATGATATTCAAGTTTTTCAAACTCAAGAGCAAATTTATTTTCTCTCAAAGGAACAAGAACCCTAGTCAAGGAATCAAGAACATATCTAAGAATTTCTTCAAGAATCTTCCACCTAAGGTATGCGTAGTGTTCATTCACGGATTCCTTTCATCCGTAGGAGTTCAAGAACCATGTTTTAAATACTATATTGTGATTTTCTTTTTGAGATATGATCATGTACATGTTGATGGTTGTTGTTTATGCTTCAGGATATTAATTTAGGGTGATTCTCATGAAGTATGTGTGCTTGTAGTTAAAACCCATGAAATTGAGTGGTTTAAGATGACTAAATTATTAAGAACACCTATGCCATAAAGTGTGCATGCAAGGTGTTCGACGAAATGCCTAGAATAGGCATAATCATGTTTTCATGATTTAAGAGTGCTCAATTAACAAATCCTTACTCCATGTTTTATGATTTCACGTGAATTCCATGTTGTGTGAATAAAGTTCGAATCTTTACATGTTGTTCATGATGCCATGATATTTTGTGGATTCAATTGGTGGAATCAAGTTGAATTATGGTGTTATGGTGTTTAAAATTACTCATTAGGCCTATGCCCTAACTAGTGCATGTAAGGTGTTTGTTAAAATGCCTAAGTGAAGAAGAATTGAGCTCTTTAACCTATTTGTGATCTAAATGATGATTCCATGCCATATCCATGTGCTTAAGTTAACTCCCATGCTAAAGCTATGCCGACCATGTGTTTGATAATGTGACTCAACGAATAAATGATGATCAAGTACCTAGTCTTCATGCTCCAAGATTTTGCCATGTCTCTTAAGTTTTGTCATGTCTACTTGATCAAGATGATTTCTATGCTATTAATGTGCTATGAATATGTTGTTGGCTTGTCATGATATTAGAATTGACCATGATGTTAGCTATATGAAAAGGTTATGAAAACCACATGATTTATGAATTCCCCATAGATACTATATTATGGATTGTTAATGTTGGTCAAATACTCTTGTATGTCAAGTCATGTCAGTTTCCTTTCATCGAGTCCTGGGGGTATTTGTACCCGAAAAATATAGTTGTGTGCCTAGAGCCATGTCATATTTTAACGATACTCTCAGTCAAGTCATGTTCAGTAGACTTCAGTCAGCTAACAGAACTCAGTAGCATTTAGTCAGTTAATAGAATTCAGTAATGTTCCGGTAGTCATCGAAACTCAATAAACTCAGTCCATGTTCAGTTCAGTTAAACAAAAAACTCAGTAATAGTTTAGTTAATCTAGTATGAACTAGGAAATAAGTTCAGTATAATCAGTTCAATGTCATTCAGTTGGGAGTAGGATTCAGCACCGAGTGAACCCAAGGATGGGAACTCCCCTGCCAGTAGAGGGTGTGATTCTTAGAAGCAGTCCTTGCATTCCAGAACTATGTAGCCAGCATAGGTTGAGACATCAATACCTGTTAGTTGAGGGTAGATGAGGTGGATTAACCTATCAGATGAGGGTTCCCACCATTCTCATTAGAGTACCTGCTAGATGAGGGTCACTCGCAGCTTGTCCTTACCAGTGGTGCGTTATTGACACCCTTCCAATCAGGGCAGAGCTTAGACCCCAGCTTAGCTATTATAGCGCATTTGAGGTATGTCGGTTAGATAACTACTTCCCATAGTTTCAGTATCAGTCTTAGTAAAAAAACTTAGATAGTTCTTTAGGATATCAGGACTGTCAGATACAATCAACTCAGATACAGTACAAAACTCAGCTTGTTCCATCAGATTTAGGATTGTCAGATATAGTCATTCATGCTATCAGTTATCAGAACTTATGTTATTGGATATATCAGTTATCAGAATTCAGTTATTATTCATGATATGTTATCAGTAAATATATGTCATCAGTATTCATACTTAGTAGTTATGTTATCACGAGCTTAGTTTCAGGACTGTTATATACGGTCAATTAAATCAGCTCTTCATAATCAAAACTATCAGAAATAATCATTCCTTTATCAGTAATATAGTATCAGTCTCTAAGTATTCAATAATACAGTATCAGTTCCTCACTTATTAGTAAATTACATTTCAATATCAGTAAACTCAGTTATTCAGTATCTTAATATCAGTAAAATCAGTCATTCAATATCTCAGCATCAGTAAACTCATGTTATCAGTATTCAGACTCAGTAGTCAGTATCACCATGAGTTTAGTTGCAGTTACATATGTATGTATTCTCAAGTTTATATCAGTCAGCATTGTTCATGCATATAAAACCCTTTGCATTTAGCCTCCGTCACTCGTATACTCAGTACATTCAGTCGTACTGACGCATTCATGCTATGGTGTTTTATTTGATTCCATAGGTACAGAGGCACAAGTTTCAGAGTAGTAGTAGCATTGTAGATTTCTGCAGTCAGTTCTCCTCTTCATTCGAGGACAATATTATTATTACTTTATTACAGTATTTTAGATTAGTTTTTCAGTTCATGGAGTTAGTTGGAGACATGTTCCTTCAACTCCTTATTCAGTTTAGTTAGAGGTTTTCAGACAAGATGTCAGATTAGATGTTCAGACTTCAGTATTTATGTTTCTTTTTGGTATTGTTATACCATGTTTTTCAGATATATATCAGTATTGAACCTTATGTCCTTACAGTTCATGTTTTTGTATATTTTATGAGATATTATGCGGTTTACAGGTACAGATATCAGTCATGGGTTAGCTTGAGATCCTTGGGATCATGAGCACCATGTAGCGTTTCAGTTTAGAAAATTGGGGCGTTACAACAACACCATGTAAACAGAAAGTAAGAGAAAAAAGAGTTACTAATAAAATAAGAAAGAAAACTGATTGGATAGAAGGAAGTGAAAAAATTA
>NW_025871429.1:0-970 GCF_002878395.1 Capsicum annuum
GCAATCCACAATCAATAATATTCGACATTCATCATTCACCTCACGCAAAAGATAAAGAGAAAGTCGAGACGACAATAATCAACCACTCACCATAATAAAAATAAACTAAGAATAAGAATAAGATGAGGAGATGACCTTAAATTGGGGCTTTTATTCGACCAACTTGAACTGACAGAAGACCCGGGACCAATGAACCACAACTGACAGACCTCAAACTCAAACTCCCGAATCGAATAATACCAGTTTGAACCATGATTACCCCCAAAACCTAACTCAAACAGAAGTCCAAAATGCGTGTGAATATCCGAGCCCAAAAATATGAGAAAACCTGAAAAATCTAGTTGCCGAAACTTTGTGAACACAGACAGCAGCACGAATAGTCGGAAAAGGATTGGATTTCCAATGAATTTTAATGTTTTCTAAACGGAATCGCCTGAAAAAGTTCAGAAACAGTCATCTCCGGTGAAGAGATCGCCGGCCAACTCGAACCCACCGGATTCCTATCGATTTCCATTCAGCTTTACCGATTCAAACCTTGTTCGTCTATCTCTCGATCTCTCATATCTCTTACTGTTCAGAACCCTCTCCCACTCACTACTATCTCTCCATTACTCACCCTTCAATATGTATGGTGTTTGTGATTTTTGCGTTAATCGTGTACGGAGAAGAATGTGTTGTGTGCGTATTCATTGAAGTGTGGGTGTGATTTCTAGTTCTTGCGTACATTTCTGGAAGAAACAAAGAATTGGAAGAAGACGTATGTGTGTCTATTGGTGAATCCGTATGCCTGTGATGGTGTCGAAGTTATTGTGGGTGAGAAAAAGGAGAAAGAAAAATGGAATCCCTCTGTTTTATGCTCCCTTCTCTGTATATTCTCTATGTATATGTTTTGTGATCTTAGGAGAAAAAAAACGTGAGTTCCCCTTTTTTTTGCACTCTATGTATATCTATATACTAAAATGAAAACCAC
>NW_025871429.1:1070-2029 GCF_002878395.1 Capsicum annuum
TTAATGTTTTCTAAACGGAATCGCCTGAAAAAGATCAGAAACAGTCATCTCCGGCGAAGAGATCGCAGGCCAACTCCAACCCACCGGATTCCTATCGATTTCCATTCAGCTTTACCGATTCAAACCTTGTTCGTCTGTCTCTCGATCTCTCATATCTCTTACTGTTCAGAACCCTCTCCCACTTACTATTATCTCTCCATCACTCACCCTTCACTATGTATGGTGTTTGTGATTTTTGCGTTAATCGTGTACGGAGAAGAATGTGTTGTGTGCATATTCACTGAAGTGTGGGTGTGATTTCTAGTTCTTGCGTGCATTTCTGGAAGAAACAAAGAATTGGAAGAAGACGTATGTGTGTCTAGTGGTGAATCCGTATGCCTGTGATGGTGTCGAAGTTATTATGGGTGAGAAAAAAGAGAAAGAAAAATGGAATCCCTCTGTTTTATGCTCCCTTCTCTGTATATTCTCTATGTATACGTTTTGTGATCTTAGGAGAAAAAAAACGTGAGTTCCCCTTTTTTTTGCACTCTATGTATATCTATATACTAAAATGAAAACCACCCAAAACCAAAAATGGTCCCCCCCCTTACCCCTTTCCTACAAGGTTCCTTTTCTCAATTCAAGAATAGAAACTCCTCACTCATCACGTGGGCTCCCAGTTAGTCTTTTTTTTATGTATCCCATGAGAGAGGGAGGGTATGTAGGGGTAGGTGTTAGGTGAGGTAGGTGGTGAGATGGGGTATGTGAGGTGTTAAAATTCAATAGGGAGGGGTTGTTAGAATAAGATAAAATTAGTTAGGGGTTGTTATTTTTGTCATTTTATGGAGGGATAATTACATGGGTGAGGGTGCGTGATAAGGTAAGATAAAAATGGATAAAATTGGACTTCGGGAGGGACAAAATTAGGTGTCTACATCATGCCCCCTTTGAATGTAAACACGAAGTGTTTTCAGGCAAAT
>NW_025871430.1:0-805 GCF_002878395.1 Capsicum annuum
TCATCGTGGTTTGAACTGGTTTTATTCGATTTGGGAGTTTGAGTTTGAGGTCTGTCAGTAGTGGTTCATTGGTCCCGGGTCTTTTGTCAGTTCAAGTTGGTCGAATAAAAGCCCCAAGTTTAGGTCATCTCCTTATCTTATTCTTATTCTTAGTTCATTTTTATTATGGTGAGTGGTTGATTATTGTCGTCTTGGCTTTCTCTTTATCTTATGCGTGAGGTGAGTGATGAATGTCGAGTATTATTGATTGATTGCTGAAATATTATTGTGAATTGATAGTCGAAGCATGTGTTAATCATGTGATTGAGTACGAAATTGGGGATGGGAATTGCAAGGTTGATAAGATGAATTTGGATTACCTTTGAGTTTATTGTTGTTATGTTTCGTTCGAAATAAATATCAAGTTATATATCCGATAGCATCATGTTTTGGCCGACAATGGATAGGCAAAAGTAGGTTGGGTAGGCAAAGTTTCGGATCTGTGATTTTTAAAATGATGAAATGTTTGTGGAGTGGTTTCAATTTGTGCATTGGGATCTATTATATTCATTGGGCCGGGAATGCCCCGAGGGATTTGTATTGATTCACCGGGGAATGCCCCGACCTATTATGTATTCGGAGGACGTCCGTGATGAAGGCCAAAAGCATCGGGTAAGGCATTGGATCGTAGTTTAGGATTAGTGTAGGTTAGCGTAGGTTTATTTTTCAATACCTTTTTTTTTTCATTTCGGGTTGTAATAATTGGACTGGACATTATAATTTTGGTTTTTGGATTGTTGTTTGATGTTTGTTTATGTTCTTTGTG
>NW_025871430.1:905-1382 GCF_002878395.1 Capsicum annuum
GTATTGATTCACCGGGGAATGCCCCGACCTATTATGTATTCGGAGGATGTCCGTAATGAAGGCCAAAAGCATCGGGTAAGGCATTGGATCGTAGTTTAGGATTAGTGTAGGTTAGCGTAGGTTTATTTTTCAATACCTTTTTTTTTTCATTTCGGGTTGTAATAATTGGACTGGACATTATAATTTTGGTTTTTGGATTGTTGTTTGATGTTTGTTTATGTTCTTTGTGTGGTTTATATATTTGTGTTGTCTAATTAGCCGATACTCTCCACCAAGCGACCATGGTCGAACCACGGGACCGAGGGGTGCCTAACACGTTCCCCTCGGTAAATAGAATTCCTTAGTTAGAATCTTTGATCGTGGATCAGTTTTACAGAGTCTAAATCATTTTGTAAAGGGTTTTCCAAAGGTGACTTGGCACACAGATTATGCCAAGTGGCGACTCTGAGTTTTGAATATAAATAATCCTTTTCGAAA
>NW_025871431.1:0-544 GCF_002878395.1 Capsicum annuum
TGAACCATATAACTCATAGAGACAAGCATGAAGCTCTGTTGCCCTCCGTCATAAAAGTTTCAAAATGAGAACCTTGTAAATAAAACATGAAATAGTAATAGCTGAAAGAACAGGCAATTGACTTGGAGAAAATTACCTTCTATAATTTCAGATTCATCAATTTCGTCCTCTTCTTCTTTTTGAGCCACCGTGATGCTCTCCATGCTGTTCACTTTCTATTAATGGCTTTGAGCATTCTTGGCAGTGTCACACCCCTTATTTTACTCCGAAAAGATTCGATTTTACACTTCGAAAGCGTTTTTATTATCAAAGTGACAAAAAATGAAAATTTGTTTCGAAAAGGATTATTTATATTCAAACCTTAGAGTCGCCACTTGGCATAATCCGGTGTGCCAAGTCACCTTTGGAAAACCCTTTACAAAATGATTTTGACTCTGTAAAACTGATCCGCGACCAAATATTCCGACTATGGAATTCTGTTGACCGAGGGGAAGGTGTTAGGCACCCCTTGGTCCCGTGGTTCGACCACGGTCGCTTGGTGGAG
>NW_025871431.1:644-2435 GCF_002878395.1 Capsicum annuum
ATATATAAACCACACAAAGAACATAAACAAACATCAAACAACAATCCAAAAACCAAAATAATAATGTCCAGTCCAATTATTACAACCCGAAATGAAAAAAATAGGTATTGAAAAATAATCCTACGCTAACCTACACTAATCCTAAACTGCGATCCAATGCCTTATCCGATGCTTTTGGCCTTCATCACGGACGTCCTCCAAATACATAATAGGTCGGGGCATTCCCCGGTGAATCAATACAAATCCCTCGGGGCATTCCCGGCCCAATGAATACAATAGATCCCAATGCATAAATTGAAACCACTCTACAAACATTTCATCATTTTAACAATGACAGATCCTAAACTTTGCCTACCCAACCTACTTTTGCCTATCCATTGTCGACCTAAACATGATGCTATCGGATAGATAACTTGATATTTATTCCGAACGAAACATAACAACAATAAACTCAAAGGTAATCCAAATTCATCTTATCAACCTTGCAATTCCCATCCCCAATTTCATACTCAATCACATGATTAACACATGCTTTGACTATCAATTCACAATAATATTTCAACAATCAATCAATAATACTCGACATTCATCATTCACCTCACACATAAGATAAAGAGAAAGTCAAGACGACAATAATCAACCACTCACCATAATAAAAATGAACTAAGAATAAGAATAAGATAAGGAGATGACCTTAACTTGGGGCTTTTATTCGACCAACTTGAACTGACAAAAAACCCGGGACCAATGAACCACTACTGACAGACCTCAAACTCAAACTCCCGAATCGAATAAAACCAGTTCAAACCACGATGACCCCCAAAACCTGACTCAAACAGAAGTCCAAAAATGTGTGTGAATATTTGAGCCCAAAAATATGAGAAAACCTGAAAAATCTAGTTGCCGGAACTCCATGAACGCAGATAGAAGCACGAATAGCGAGAAAAGGATTGAATTTCCGGCGAATTTGAATGTTTTCTAAACGGAATCGCCTGAAAAAGATCAGAAACAGTCAGCTCCGGCGAAGAGGTCGCCGGCCAACTCAAACCCACCAGATTCCTATCGATTTCCGTTAAGCTTTATCGATTTGACCCTTGTTCGTCTCTCTCTCGATCTCTCATATCTCTCACTATTCAAAACTGTCTCCCACTTACTACTGTCTCTCCATCACTCGCCCTTTACTATGTGTGGTGTTTGTGATTTGTGCGTTAGTCGTGTGTGGAGAAAAAATAATGTTATGTGCGTATTCAGTGAAGTGTGGGTGTGGTTTCTGGTTCTTGCATGCGTTTTTGGAAGAACCAAAGAATTGGAAGAAGACGTATATGTGTCTATTGGTGAATCTATATGCCTGTGATGGTGTTGAAGTTATTGTGGGTGAGAAAAAGGAGAAAGAAAAATGGAATCCCTCTGTTTTATGCTCCCTTCTCCGTATATTCTCTATGTATGTGTTTTGTGCTCTTAGGAGAAAAAAAGCGTGAGCTCCCCTTTTTTTTTGTACTCTATGTATATCTATATACTAAAATGAAAATCACCCAAAACCAAAAATGGTCCCCCCTTACCCCTTTCCTAGAAGGTTCCTTTTCTCAATTCAAGAATGGAAAATCCTCACTCATCACGTGGGCTCCCGGTGAGTCTTTATCTTTTTTTTGTGTATCCCATGAGAGAGGGAGGGTATGTAGGGGTAGGGGTTAGGTGGGGTAGGTGGTGAGATTGGGTATGTGAGGTGTTAAAATTTAATAGGGAGGGGTTGTTAGAATAAGATAAAATTAGTTAGGGGTTGTTATTTTTGTC
>NW_025871432.1:0-3170 GCF_002878395.1 Capsicum annuum
TCATTCAGAGGATTTTTTCAGCAGGTGCACCAGAAATCAATGTTGTCATCGAGCCAGTGGCATCAGTTAGATCAATTTGGAACATACATCTATAACCATAGGGAGTTAGTACTATATGTTGTGCTTTGGAGAAGTACAATTTATGTATATGTGAACAATATAACATCGAGGCACTAATGTCATCTTCCGCAGACACTTTGGACAATCAAATGGTTTCCCGTCTTTTGTGCCTTTTTTTTTGTTGCAGCCTGGACACTCTAGCACGCAGAACTTTTGGAACTCATCTGATATTGACATTGCTGTGTCAACATTGAAAACTCCAACCTATCGAGGAGAACAAAAGTGTGTATATGTTCAGTCTTGTCCTTGAGTATACTGATCAGGTGCAGGTAAGTTTGGAACTTACAGAAGTTTGTGAGATCATTTCTGCAATAGAGGTTACTTTGTGAGGGTCAAAAGCAACAATGAGAGGGGTGGATGACGCGGAGAAGCTGTCGGATGCACGGCTTGAAAGCACAGTCGATGCTTGACCTGAAAGAATTCTTTTGTTTGATTTAACCCTATCATCAAACTGAATAAGTTAGCGTTTGTACTCCCTAAGGGTAGGTTAGAGGTTGAGAAGGAATGTGAGTACTTCATACCAGTCGAGAAGTTCCAATGCCTGTGGATTAGAAGGATCAATGCGTATTGTTGTGTCGAATTTGATTTGCAATGATAAACCTGCATGTGCAAAATGATCGCATAACGTTGTGGTTTATATATGCCCTTTTTTGGAATATTTTAATGTGGTTATACCTTGATAAGAAGAAATTCCTATGTTCCTTCCAAGGATGACCGGGTACTCTTCTTTTTCCATTTTAGCCTGCAGTTCAGACCCTTCAATTTCGCTGAAGTCACCCCATAAAGTGAGGAGAAACTAAGTGTTCCCCATAAAGTGAGGAGAAACTAAGTGTTCCTGAAAGTAGTAGAAGTAATTACCTTTTTTTTTGGAATCTATTATAAAAGCACAGGTACTATAAAGTAGAGTCTTCACTATCTCATTTAAATGGTATACTTAGTGATCGTCAGCTATGGTGATCTCTCGACACCTATTTTGAGTGCGACCTGCATATTTCTCAGGGCCACAACGGATAACAACTCCTAGAATATCTAGTAGTAAGAAATAGGAGGATGTATTTAGCATCTATCTGTGCAAGCATATAAATTTCAGTCGTACAACATTTGGCAAGAGTAATATACCAATTTCTGCAGAGGGAGTGGGTGTCAGCTGCGCAACATTGGCTAAAGGTGTGAGATTCAGCTTAGTCGGCGGTGGCAAGGGCTTCTTAATCTCCAAGTATCCAGTAATATGTATGTATTGCCGAGCATCTGATTTTGGCGAATCCTTTACCCGTGCAGGTATTGAGGAGGATCAACTTGTCCGCATAATATGCAATGTCATCTCCATACACAGCAACCCTAATTTGTTGGCCTTGTATATTTGAAATCTTCGATAAGATGGAGGCAAACATATAATAACTATGCATACGATAGTATACAACAGCACTATATAGGTGGGAACACCTCTTTATCTTCTAAAAGGAGATTTTGGAATAAGATTTGCTTCTCAGGACTTTTTCTCTCTCGACTGATGTCGACAATCTGAACTTTACATGTCCAATCAGGAGTGTCCGTTGTTATCAGATCGATCCTGGATCTTAGGGCCATGTGTAGTCCAAAGGCAAGCTGCACACCAATTCGGATAATAGGAGTTAGGGAACCGAGCGAATCAAGTTTGTGTTTAATCTCGGTGAGCTAAAATGAGGCACACTGTCAACTCTTAAAATTGTGATATTAAGATTAATAGGAAAAGCAGGTGACATGCTAACACATAATAAGCATGAGTTCATACCTCACATAATATGAAGATTAATACAGTGATCTTCAAAGTAAAAATCAAAAGTCAAGCAACAGTACTCAAACATTAGAATAGATATTGTAAATTGTAAATTGTCCTGATGCATATGAAAGTGAGACAAAACAAAAGGATTCTCTAACAACGGACACTCCTGATTGAACATGTAAAGTCCAGATTGTCGACATCAGTCGAGAGAGAAAAAGTCCTGAGAAGCAAATCCTGTTCCAAAATCTCCTTTTAGAAGATGAAGATGTGCTCCCACCTATATAGTGCTGCTGTATACTATCGTACGCATAGTTATTATATGTTTGCCTCCATCTTACCGAAGATTTCAAATATACAGGGCCAACAAATTAGGGTTGCTGTGTATGGAGATGACATTGCATATTATGCAGACGAGTTGGTCCTCCTCAATACCTTCCTGATCTCGGCTGCACGGGTAAAGGATTCGCCAAAATCATATGCTCGGCCAATACATACATATTATTGGATACTTGATAAGGAAACAATAGTTGAATGTATCAACCTCAATGATGAGATTGAGAAGCCTTTGCCACCGCCGAGTAAGCTGAATCTCACGCCTTTAGCCAATGTTGCTCAACTGACACGCACTCCCTCTGCAGAAATTGGTATATTGGTATATTACTCTTGCCAAATGTTGTATGGCTGAAATTTATATGCTTGCACAAATAGACGCTAAATATATCCTCCTATTTCTTACTACTAGATATTCTAGGAGTTGTTATCCGTTGTGGCCCTGAGAAATATGCAGTCGCACTCAAAATAGGTGTCGAGAGATCACCATAGCTGACGATCCGTAAGTATACCTTTTACATGAGATTGTGAAAATTCTACTTTACAGTACTTGCGCTTTTATAATATATTCCGAAAAAAGGGTAATTACTTCTGCTACTTTCAGGAACACTCGGTTTCTCCTCACTTTATGGGGTGACTTCAAGCGAAATTGAAGGGTCTGAACTGCAGGCTAAAATGGAAAAAGAAGAGTACCCAGTCATCCTTGGAAGGAACGTAGGAATTTCTTCTTATCAAGGTATAACCACATTAAAATATTCCAGAAAAGGGCATATATAAACCACAACATTATGCGATCATTTTGCACATGCAGGTTTATCATTGCAAACCAAATTCGACACAACAATACGCATTGATCCTTCTTATCCACAGGCATTGGAACTTCTCAACTGGTATGAAGTACTCACATTCCTTCTCAACCTCTAACCTACCCTTAGGGAGTACAAACGCTAACTTATTC
>NW_025871433.1:0-3990 GCF_002878395.1 Capsicum annuum
GTAGTATATGAAGTATGAACAGGCAAGAAATGAGTAGACTTAGTCAATCTATCAACCACAACCCAAATGGAATCATGATGGCATCGGGAAGGAGGTAAACCAATCACGAAGTCCATATTTATCTCTTCCCACTTCCAGGTGGGAATACTAAACTCTTGCATCATACCACCGGGTCTTTGGTGTTCAACCTTAACCTGTTGGCATGTTGCACACTTAGCTACAAATGCTTCTATATATTTCTTCATGGCACTCAACCAATAGATTTCCCGTAAGTCTCGGTACATCTTGGTGGCACCAGGATAAATAGAATATCGCACCCCGTGTGCTTCAGCCATAATTCTCTATCTCAGATCATCAACATTCGTGACACACAATCTACCCTGCAATCTCAACACACCATCTCCCCCTTGGGAGAAAACCTCTACTTTTTGGTCTTTGACTGACTCCTTCAGTCTGACCAAACTAGCATCTAAGTATTGCTTTTCCTTCACTTCCGAAACCAAGGAGGATTTGGAACTACTCTGAACCCCTATACTACCTTCAGCAGAGTCAAACAACCTAACCCCCATCTAGTCAAACAATGTACATCACGAGCCAACTCTTTCTTACCTTCTACCACATGCGAAACACTACCCATGGACACTCTACTTAGGGCATCCGCCACAACATTGGCCTTGCCCGAATGGTACAACACACTCATATTATAGTCCTTTAACAATTCTAACCATCGTCTCTGCCTAAGATTCAACTATCTCTGGGTAAAAACATACCGCAGACTCTTATGATCAGTGAAAACATCAACATGGACACCATACAAATAGTGTCTCCAGATTTTCAAAGCAAACATAACAACAGCCAACTTAAGGTCATGGGTGGGGTAATTTTTCTCATGGGGTTTCAACTGTCTAGAAGCATAAGCTATCACCTTACCCTTCTACATCAATATGTAACCCAACCCAACTCTCAAAGCATCACAGTACACCACAAAACCATCAACACCATCAGGCAAAGTCAAAATAAGGGCTGAAATGAGTTGAGCCTTCAACTCCTGAAAACTCTTCTCACAAGATTCGGACCACATGAACTTAACTTTCTTTTGGGTCAACCGAGTCATAGGAGACGCTATAGAGGAGAAACCCTCAACAAAATGGTGGTAATAGCCAGCTAAACCCAAGAAACTTTGGATATTAGTCAGAGAAATAGGTCTAGGCCAATTTCTAACAGCTCCGATCTTTTGGGGATCAACTCTAATACCCTCGAAAGAAAGGATATGACCCAGAAAAGCAACTGACCTTAGCCAAAACTCACACTTACTGAACTTGGCAAACAACTTGTGATCTCTAAGGGTTTGCAAGATAGTTTGAAGATGATCGAAATGTTCATCCTTACTATGGGAGTACACCAGTATATCATTGATGAACACTATGACAAACATATCCAGATATGGTCTGAACACTCGATTTATGAGGTCCATAAAAGCTGCTGGGGTATTAGTTAACCCGAAAGACATAACAAGAAACTCAAAATGGCCATAATGAGTTCGGAAAATAGTTTTTGAGATGTCACACTCCCTAACTTTGAGTTGATGATAGCCGAAACGAAGTTCTATCTTTGAGAAATAACTTGCACCTTGCAATTGGTCAAACAAATCATCTATTCTCGGAAGGGGGTACTTATTTTTGATGGTGACTTTATTCAGTTGGCTGTAATCAATGCACATACGTGAAGAGCCATCTTTCTTTCTCATAAACAACACAGGAGCACCCCAAGGAGAAATACTGGGCCTTATGAAACCCTTATCTAGTAGATCTTTGAGTTGTTCTTTCAACTTCTTTAGTTCTGCAGGGGCCATACAATAAGGAGGAATAGAAATGGGTTGAGTATCGGGAAGAAGATCAATCCCAAAATCTATCTCTTTATCAGGAGGTATCCCTGGGAGATCATCTGGAAAGACATCAGAAAACTCATTGCCGACGTTAACAGACTGGAGAGTTAGAGTCTCAGACTTAGTGTCTTTGACTCTAACAAAATGGTAAGTACACCCTTTGGAAATAAGCTTTCTAGCTTTGAGGTAAGAGATAAAATGACTCTTGGGTGACACAGAATTCCCAGACCACTCAAACATGGATGCACTCAGAAACTGAAACTTGACCACTCGAGTCCGACAATCAATAGAGGCATAAGAAGAATACAGCCAGTCCATACTCAGAATCACATCAAAATCTACCATGTCTAACTCAATCAGATCAACCAATAAGACTCTATGAAGAACGGTAATGGACACTTTTTATACATTTTTTGGGCAACAATTGAATCACCCACTGGGGTAGAAACTAGGATAGGCTCAAGAATAATCTCAGGACTCATTTCAAAATTCACAGCAATCAAAGGTGTAATATATGAGAAACTGGATCCAGGATCCAACAAAGCATACACATCAAACTGAAATATATGAAGCATACCAGTAATAACATCGGAAGAGTCCTCCTGTTCCTGGAGGGATGGTAAATTATAGAATCTATTCTGGCACTGCCCTCCAACATTGCTAGAAGAGGCGCCCTGAGCTGGGGCTGGGCGAGTCGCTGGAACTGGAGCACTAACAATCTGAGTCTGGGTATGAGGGCGATAGTCATGATGCCTTTGTCCATCCTGTGGACAATCTCTAACTTTGTGACCTATGTCACCACACCAGAAATAACTCCTTTTCTCACCCCAACACTCACCCGAATGAGCCCTACCATACTTAGGACACAGGGGACGATTTGGCTTACTGCCAGCACTGTACTAGGACCTGGATGCATATGACCTGCTACCTTGCTCCTTCCTAGCTCTAGGCATGGGAGCACTAGCAGATGATGGTGCTGGCATAGATGAACGATCCTGATACTGAGGGCAACTCCCTCCCTACGATCTAGTCTAACCCTGTCCGTGCTGCTCGGACCTAGCTCTCTTATTCCCTCTCATTCTATCTCTCTCCTTAATCTTATCTACCTCAATCTGTTGGGTATGAGTCATCAGCCTAGAAAGATTCATCTCAATATTCGGCATAGCAGACCTACACTCCTTAACCACATAACTAGACACTCCAGTCACAAACTTACTCCTACTAGCTCGATTATCAGCCACTAAGTCAGGAGCATACTTGGCCAACTGGTTGAACTTTAGATAGTACTCCCTAACAGTCGTAGAGCCCTGTCGCAGTTTCATAAACTCTTCCACCTTCGCCTTCGTTATCTCCAAAGGGAAAAATTTATCTAGGAATATATCCTAGAACTCTTACGAAGTCGTAGGGACAGCTCTCTCACCTCTACCTTTCCTCCAAGCAACAACCCAGTCACAAGCAAGGTCTTTCAACCTATATGCAGCCAACTCCACACTATGTTTCTCAGATACATGCATCACCTGGGTAATCTTCTGTACCTCTTCTAAAAATAATCGTGGATCCTCATCAGACTTGGACCCATAGAATTTTGGTGGATTCATCCGCATGAAGTCACAGATCCTGGCAGCAGCTGAATTACCTCCCTGCTGCTGTGGAGCCAGGGCTGGGTTGGCCTAAACATTTGTAGTAACAGCTTGGGCCAGCGCCTGAAAGGCTGCCTAAAATTTAGCATGAGACATATTTTCATTCAATGGGTCAGCGGGTTGAGGTTTCTGACCATCATATTTCTTTTCGCTCGATATGAAGGCATATTTCTGAAAAAGGAGAGCACGAATCAATAGCAGAGAGAGACACTTTAAGTACGATAGACTTCTAAAAGAAAGAATCACACTTTTTCCTAAAACATCTTGTAGCCTTTTTCTCATAGATGTGGAGCGCTACACATCGATGATCAAGACTCTACTTAACGCGACTTGTCAGACTCCCTAGGATACCTTAAAACCTTAGGCTCTGATACTAAGTTTGTAACGCCTCAAAAAATAGGTCCCAGAGCATCACACGGTGCTTGAGGATACGAGTAGCCCCAAGCTAACCCTTTGACCCATTTT
>NW_025871434.1:0-313 GCF_002878395.1 Capsicum annuum
TATTTTATTTAAAGTAGTATATATATTGAATGGTGCGTATATATGTGTATATATCTTCTACACACGTGTATATTTAACGTATACCTGTGTATATGTTTTATAAATTAGTATATAACTATATATATATATATATATTATAATGTATATATTGTAGTGTATGTTTTATTTAAAGTAGTACATATATATTAAATGGTGCGTATATATGTGTATATAGCTTCTATAGACGTGCATATTTAACGTATACATGTGTATATGTTTTATAAATTAGTATATAACTATATATATATATACATATATATATAGTTATATACTA
>NW_025871434.1:413-1447 GCF_002878395.1 Capsicum annuum
ATATTGTAATGTATATATATTGTAGTATATTTTATTTAAAGTAGTAGTATATAGCTTCTATAGACGTGTATATTTAACGTATACATGTGTATATATTTTATAAATTAGTATATAACTATATATATATATATATAAGTGGGAATACACTGGGTTTGTTGTTGTTGTTGTATATATATTACATATATATATATATATATATATTGTAATGTATGTATAGTGTAGTATATTTTATTTAAAGTTGTACATATACATTGAATGATGCGTATATATGTGTATATATCTTCTATAGACGTGTATATTTAACGTATACATGTGTATATGTGTTATAAATTAGTATATATATATATATATATATATTGTGATGTATATATATTGTTTTATATTTTATTTAAAGTAGTAAATATACATTGAATGGTGCGTATATATATGTAATTGTGTATATGTGTACCTATTTTTTAAATTCTAATGTAGTATATACTATATTTATATATATATATATAGTGTATATATATTGTTTAACATATTTAAAATGTATATAGGTGGGTATATATAGTGTATATTGAAAAAAACTTTTTCTTTTTCTTTTTGACCGAGTTTGACCGAATTTAGGTGAGTTTGGTCGTGTTGGGTTAAGTGGGCCAGGTTAGGGCTATTTTTAAAAATTTTACTATTGAACCCGGACCGGCCCGGGCCACTTAACCCCAACCCGACCCACAACCCGACTAAATTTAATGGGCCGATTCCGGGTTGACCTAGCCCACTTAACACCCTTAATTACATGCATCATTAGATATATTGCATTCGAAAGAAGTTCCGTCCTTATCTGCTTTCAACTGATTCCAAACAAACATAGGTGAAACTATCCATTCATTACATTTACAGTCATCAACTAACTTATTTTCCTCTTTGGCTAGTAAGCCCGCAACTACATTCGTACTTCGTTGCTCATGGATCACCATCGTGCTCCCCACCCGCAGCAGAAGATCCCTGCAATCGTTGCTTTACTCCTCTCGCGCACTTTCATTTGACATAAT
>NW_025871435.1:0-901 GCF_002878395.1 Capsicum annuum
TCTTTGTTTTTGTGTGTATATATTTTATTTTCCCCCTCCTGGTCCTTTCTTTTTGGACAAGAAAAAAAGAGGGGAGGGAGGGTGTGACGTGGGGTAGGGTTAGGTAGGGGTAGGGAGGTGGTTTATTTTAATTGGGTAGGTTGTTAGGATAAGATAGAATTAGTTAGGATAGGTTTTGTTAGGGATTTTGTTACATTTTTTTTTTGTATTTTGTGAGGGTATAATAACATGGGTGAGGGTACATGGTAGGATAAAAATAAAAATGGGTAAAAACGACATCGGGGAGGGACGAAATTAGGTGTCTACATCATGCCCCCTTTAAATGTAAACGCGAAGTGTTTTCAGGCAAAGAAGTAGACAGCAAGACCAAATTTTGACCCGACCATTATTCAAAGAAAGAAACAGAAGGAAGAAGGACAATCGGATCTTGACATAAGACATCCTCCCTACCCAAATTATGAGAGAATCACATCACGGGTATTTCAAAGGATTGGAAGAGGTGGACTATACCGAGTTGGAGAGTCGAGTGAGGTTCCGTCGGGGTTCCGGTATGCGGCTCTGTCATTACATCAAAAATAAAAATTACAAGTTTAAACATAAATGAAATTACAAAAATCCTATCTATATAGCTTCTGTTGGCTCTTGACTCGACTTTTATCACCCTATTCTTCAGGCGGGCTCCTGACTTGCAATTTCTTTCAACTTGTTGCTTGGCTTTCAATTGCTTCACTTTGTTGCTTGACTTTTCGTTTCTTCACCCTATTCTCCAGGCGGGCTCCTGACTTGTTATTTCATCACCCTGTTCTTTGGGTGGGCTCCTGACTTGCTATTTCATCACCCTGTTCTTCAGGCGGGCTTCTGAAACCCAAAATTAAAACTAGAACGAAAATTATCCCAAACA
>NW_025871435.1:1001-1595 GCF_002878395.1 Capsicum annuum
AGGAGGGTCCTGAACATAAAGTAAAATCCTATTTTTCAGGAGGGTCCTGAACTGAAAGTAAATTTCCATTTTTCAGGAGGGTCCTGAACATAAAGTAAAATCCCATTTTTCAGGAGGGTCCTGAATAGAAAGTAAGATCCCATTTTTCAGGAGGGTCCTGAACAAAAAGTAAGATCCTATTTTTCAAGAGGATCCTGAACATAAAGTAAAATCCTATTTTTTAGGAGGGTCCTGAACATAAAGTAAAATCTCATTTTTCAGGAGGGTCCTGAACATAAAGTTAGATCCCATTTTTCAGGAGGGTCCTAAACATAAGGTAAAATCCCATTTTTCAGGAGGGTCCTGAACATAAAGTAAAAATCTATTTTTCAGGAGGGTCCTGAACATAAAGTAAAATCCCATTTTTCAGGAGGGTCCTGAACATAAAGTAAAATCCCATTTTTCAAGAGGGTCCTGAACTAAAAGTAAATTCCCATTTTTCAGAAGGATCCTGAACATAAAGTAAATTCTCATTTTTCAGGAGGGCCCTGAACTGAAAGTAAATTCCCATTTTTCAAGAGGGTCCTGAACATAAAGTAAAATCCCATTTTTCAG
>NW_025871436.1:0-4221 GCF_002878395.1 Capsicum annuum
TATCATAGTCCTTTAACAATTCTAACCATTGTCTCTGCCTAAGATTCAATTCTCTCTGGGTAAACACATACTGCGGACTCTTATGATTAGTGAAAACATCAACATGGACACCATACAAATAGTGTCTCCAAATTTTCAAAGCAAACACAACAGCAGCCAACTCAAGGTCATGGGTGCGGTAATTTTTCGCATGGGGTTTCAACTGTCCAGAAGCATAACCTATCACCTTACCCTTCTTCATCAATATGCAACTCAACCTAACTCTCGAAGTATCGCAGTACACCACAAAACCATTAACACCATCAAGCAAAGTCAAAACAGGGGCTGAAGTGAGTCGAGTCTTCAACTCCTGAAAACTCTTCTCACAAGATTCGGACCATAAGAACTTCACTTTTTTTTGGGTCAACCGAGTCATAGGAGACGCTATAGAGGAGAAACCCTCAACAAAATAGCGGTAATAGCCAGCTAAACCCAAGAAACTTTGGATATCAGTCGGAGAAATAGGTCTAGGCCAATTTCTAATAGCTTCGGTCTTTTGGAGATCAACTCTAATACCCTCAAAAGAAATGATATGACCTAGAAAAGTAACTAACCTTAGCCAAAACTCACACTTACTGAACTTGGCAAACAATTTGTGATCTCTAAGGGTTTATAAGACAATTTGGAGATGATCAGAATGTTCATCCTCACTACGGGAGTACACCAATATATCATTGATGAACACTATGACAAACATATCCAGATATGGTCTGAACACTCGATTCATGAGGACCATGAAAGCTGTTGGGGCATTAGTTAACCCGAAAGACATAACAAGAAACTCAAAATGGCCATAACGAGTTCGGAAAATAGTTTTCGAGATGTCACACTCCCTAACTTTGAGTTGATGATAGCTGGAATGAAGGTCTATCTTTGAGAAATAACTTATACCTTGCAATTGGTCAAACAAATTATCTATTCTCGGAAGGGGGTACTTATTTTTTATGGTGACTTTATTCAGTTGGTGGTAATAAATGCATATACGCAAAGAGCCATCTTTCTTTCTCACAAACAACACAGAAGTACCCCAAGGAGAAACACTAAGCCTTATGAAAACCTTATCTAGTAGATCTTTGAGTTGCTTTTTCAACTCCTTAAGTTCTGCAGGGGCCATACAGTAAGGAGGAATAGAAATGGGTTGAGTATAGGGAAGAAGATCAATCCCGAACTCTATCTCTCTATCAGGAGGTGTCCCTGGGAGATCATCCAAAAAGAAATCAGAAAACTCATTGACAACGTTAACAGACTGGAGAGTTGGAGTCTCAGACTTAGTGTCTTTGACTCTAACCAAATGGTAAATACACCCCTTGGAAATAAGATTTCTAGCTTTAAGGTAAGAGATAAAACGACTCTTGGGTGACACAGAATTCCCAGACCACTCAAACACGAATGCACCCAAAAACTGAAACTTGACCACTCGGGTCCGACAATCAATAGAGGCATAAGAAGAATACAGCCAGTCTATACCAAGAATCACATCAAAATCTACCATGTCTAACTCAATCAGATCAACCAACAAGACTCTATGAAGAATGGTAATAGGACACTTTTTATACACTTTCTGGGCAACAATCGAATCATCCACTGGGGTAGAAATTAGGAGAGGTTCAGGAAATAATCTCAGGACTTATTTCAAAATTCACAGCAATCAAAGGTGTAATATATGGGAAATTGGATCCAGGATCCAACAAAGCATACACATCAAACTGAAATATACGAAGCATACCAGTAACAACATCGGGAGAGTCCTCCTATTCCTGGCGGGATGGTAAAGCATAGAATCTATTCTGGCGCTGCCCGCCAGCATTGCTAGCAGAGGCGCCCTGAGCTAGGGCTGGGCGAGTCGCTGGAACTGGAGCACTAACAATCTGAGCCTGGCTCTGAGGGCGATAGTCACGATGCCCTTGTCCATCCTGTGGACAATCTCTAACTCTATGACCCATGTCACCACACCGGAAACAACCCCTCTTATCACCCCAACACTCACCCGAATGAGCCCTACCACACTTAGGACACAGGGGACGATTTCGCTTACTGCCAACACTGTACTGGGACCTGGATGCATATGACCTGCTACCTTGCTCCTGCCTACCTCTAGGAATAGAAGTACTAGCAGATGACGGTGATGGCACAGACGAACGATCCTAATACTGACGGTGACTCCCTCCATGCGAACTAGTCTGACCCTGTCCGTACTGCTCAGACCTAGCTCTCTTATTCCCTCTTATTCTATCTCTCTCTTTAATCTTGTCTGCCTCAATCTGTTGGGAATGAGTCATCAGCCTAGAAAGATTCATCTCACTATTCAGCATAGCAAACCTACACTCCTTAACCACATAACTAGACACTTCAGTCACAAACTTACTCATACTAGCCCGATTATCAGCCACTAAGTCAGGAGCATACTTGGCCAACTGATTGAACTTTAGACAGTACTCCCTAAGAGTCATAGAGCCCTATCACAGGTTAATAAACTCTTCCACCTTTGCCTTCCTCATCTCCAAAGGAAAAAACTTATCCAGGAATGCATCCTGGAACTCTTGCCAAGTTTTAGGGACAACTCCCTCACCTCTACCTTTCCTCCAAGAAACAACCCAGTCATAAGAAAGGTCTTTCAACCTATACGCAGCCAGCTCCACACTATGTTCCTCAGATACATGCATCACCTGAGTAATCTTCCGCACCTCCTCTAAAAACAACCGTGGATCCTCATCAGACTTGGACCCATAGAATTCCAGTGGATTCATCCGTATGAAGTCACGGATCCTGGCAGCAGTTGAATCACCTCCCTACTGCTGTGGAGCCGGGGCTGGGTTAGCCTGAACATTTGCAGTAACAGCTTGGGCCAGCGCCTGAAAGCCTTCCCGAAATTCAGCATGAGACACGTTTTCATTCAATGGGTCTCATTATTTCTTCTCGCTCAACGTGGAGGCATATTTCTAAAATAGGAGAGCACGAGTCAATAGCAGAGAGAGACACTTTAAGCATGATAGACTTCTGAAAGAAAGAATCACACTTTTTCCTAAAATGTCTTGTAGCCTCTTACTCATAGATGTGGCGCGCTACACACCGATAATCAAGACTCTACTTAACGTGGCTTGCCAGACTCCCTAGGACACCTTAAAACCTTAGGCTCTTATACCAAGTTTGTAACACCCCGAAAATGGGTTCTGAAGCGTCACACGGTGCTTGAGGCTATGAGTAGCCCCAAGCCAATCCTTTGACCCATTTTTATCCAGTTCAACATGAATCAACGGGGTTTCCATAAATACCCCTCAAATATCAACAGAGTAATCTTCATCCAAGAATAAAAGAATTTCAGAAAAATAACAAAATACGACTTATTAGTCAACTCCCAACATCTATACTAGTCTGACAATCCTCTAAGAAAATCAATAAAACCAGCGAGCCATTGAGACATGCCCCAACTGACTCATACTCAGTTATCAAATGTAAATCAGACATCACGTCCTCGGAACATGAGGACTCACCACGACAGAGGATGTAGAACAGCGTGCCCAAAAAATCACTCTCGAACCTGGAACTGAGCACCTAAACCTACATTCCGAGAAAATGTAGCCCACATCCGAAGATGTGGGTCAGTACCATGGAAAGAAACCGAGTATATGGGGGTGTATGCAGTTTTATAAACATCATCATCATAAATATTTATAAGAAATATGCAGGATGTATGAAAGACTCACATAGCTCGAACAAAATCATCATAATCATGGGAGGATGAAATAAGTATAATAACACATATGAGTCATCATATAATTTTTTAATCACTTTCAGTTTATCAAGAATATCAATTCTCATAATGTAAATATCATTTAAATCTTTCGAAAGAATAACTTTCACAATTCCACTTTCAAATCACTTCACCGTTCACCATAGAAACAAGGAAACACACAAACACTGGAGATCCTATAACCGACATAAAGCATGTGAGCCACATGGATTCCAACGTCTAACCCACGTTGGGAAGATCCGTCCTATTCTTTCCATCGGAGTAGGACTATCAATATCAAATCCACACAAACTAGTGATCACTATATAAATTAGCCTCAGGCTCACTCCTACGGGGGCACATAGTTCTAGGGAAGTAAGGTCGTTTTATACCTCCCACTCGGTGCTAAAGATTTCTCCCGAACTTAGCTCAGATTATTTCAAAGACAATCC
>NW_025871437.1:0-1525 GCF_002878395.1 Capsicum annuum
GTGGTTCAACCATGGTCGCTTGGCAGAGCGTATCAACTAAATTGACGTTACAAATGCATAAACCACACAAAAGCACGCAAAATAATCAAACAATAACAAAACAAAATAAAAAAAATGTAAAGTCCAGTCCAATTATTACAATCCAAAATAAAAATACTGAAATAACCTACACTAGTCCTAAACCATGTTTTACCTGATGCCTCGGGCCTTGATCACGAGCATCCTTAGCGTACAAAATTCCTCGGGGCATTCCCCGGTGAGTAAATACAAATTACCTCGGGGCATTCCCCGGTTAAATAAATACATTTTCCAAATATGATAAACAAAACATTCAACAAATATTCCGATCATTCCCACATTACACCAATCCTAAACTTGCCTACCCGAGCTTACTGTTTGCCTACCCGCTCGACAACATACCGCATTCAACGTCAACAATGTATCAAAAATATCATAATATTTACTTTTATCAATTTTCGATTCCCGTCCCCAAATTTATTTCAACCAACATGATTAACACATGCTTCGATTTATCAATTCACTTTTCAAAGTCCGAAACCAACATCAACCAACACATAACACATATTCGAACATACCAAACACGCAAATTATTCAGAATTACGTAAAATTGAGAGGAGCAAGGATAGAATTGAACCTTCCGAATATCGATTTTCATTGATAATAATATTTAAGAAAACTCAAATCCGAAGGCCTCAATGCTGCTTTCAAGTATTATTCCGATTAAATCCGGTAGAGCCCGTGCCAATGAACCTCGAATCAACAATCTCCAACCCGAACGTCGACTAACCGGATTTCAAACCAACAACGACGACAAGACAAGACGGAGCCCCCCAACCCGAACATCGACCAAACGGATTTTTCCAACCAACACCGACAATAAGACAAGACGGAAACCCTAACCCGAACGTCGACTAACCGGATTTTGAACCAACAACAACGATAAACAAGATGGAACCCCAACTCGAACGTCGACTAACCGGATTTCGAACTAACAACGACGATAAACAAGACGGAACCCCAACCCGAACGTCATTTCAATATCGTGGTCGTTTTCCAGTGGAAATGGACGGGAACGAGTCTACATCAGGGGTTTTGGTCAATTTCTTTTCGAACTGTTTCGTCGAAACTGACCTGGACAGTTGGACGGAGGGATTTTTCGATAGAATCAGCCGGAAACAGGGACGAGGGTGGCTGGTAGTGTATTTCTGGTGGTGAATCCGGTGAGTACATCGCCATAAAACCAAACCAAGGGTCGTTTTCTGTCTTTCTTCTCTGTCTCGCGTTCACTCTTCTTCTCCCCTCTATTTTCGATCAATCTTCTCCGATCAACTCCCCGATTCTCATGATTTTGCTCTCCTTTTTACGGGCGCTACTGTGTGCGTAAGTGTGTGTGTGCGTGAAATTCTCTACTGTGTGTGTGATGTGCAAATTTCAATGATGTGAAGTGTGTGTTAATTGTGTGAGGTTAAGAAGATGATGGAAATAGAAGAAGAAAAAATTTTGG
>NW_025871438.1:0-815 GCF_002878395.1 Capsicum annuum
TCTTGAAATACATTGTACTTCCCTTGCAATAAGTTTGCAAGTAATCTGCCATCCAAATATACAAAATTTGATTAGAAAAAAAAAAAAGAAAAATTCACAATAATTAAGCTGGCGTAAATTTTTTAATAATGATCTGACAAAAAATTTCAGAAATAACATTATGTCCTCCAGGAACTTGGCCTCCAGATAACACCACTCCAATTTTCAAGTTTTAATTCATCGCAATATTTTCAGAAGCATTGGACACCAATGATACAAATGTTTGTCCATATAAGGTTAGATAAAATTTTGCAATCTCCTCTATAACCAAGAAGAATAACAAAAATTAAGAAAAAGGAAAAAGAGCTACAAAATAATTAGTCAAAAATAAATTACAATTCAATGTGAAACCTAAAGTGAAACAATTTAAGAGTCTATTTGGGATTGCTTATTTCCAAAAATAAGCACTTATTTTGAGAAAAAAATACTTTTTTTTGAAATGAAGGATGTTTGGTAAACTTGCAAAAGTGCTTTTAAAAAGAAGCAAAAGCAGTTTTTTTGCTTCTGGAAAGAAGCAGAAAATTTCTGCTTTTCAAAAAAAAGTAGAAGCAAAAAATTATATTTTCATGACAAAAATATCCCTATCACTCACTCTCTCTCTCTCACACACACACACACACACAAACACACACATATATTCTTATTAATTAATTAATATATCTTATAAGTTTGATTAAATGGATAATACTCACAAAAATACCTGAACTTAGACCGAATTTTCAGTTGAGCATACTAAACTTTGCGGGGGTCCTATTACCCCCTAGACTTTTTAAAGT
>NW_025871438.1:915-1886 GCF_002878395.1 Capsicum annuum
CAACCTCATATTTATACATGTCCAAGTGGGCAGATATATGCCATTAAAATACGAAAAAAAGTCTAGGGTTAGCAATGTGGTTTTTATTTGGTAATTGTACTTTCTAAATATGGTATTGAAGAATATCAATCTAGTATATAATAGTATCAATTGAGTATCAATGTGGTTTTTATGTGGTATTTGTACTTTCCGAATATGGTATTAAACTGTATCAATCTAGTATATAACAGTATCAATTGAGTATCAATGTGGTTTTTATGTGGTATTTGTACTTTCTGAATGTGGTATTAAACTGTATCAATCTAGTATATAACAATATCAATTGAGTGTCAAAATGGTTTTTATGTGGTATATGTACTGTATAAATGTGGTATTAAACTGTGTCAATCTAGTATAAAATAGTATCAATTGAGTATCAATGTGGTTTTTATGTGGTCTTTATACTATATGAATGTGGTATTAAATTGTATTAATTTGGTATAAAATAGTATCAATTGAGTATCAATGTGGTTTTAATATGGTCTTTACACTATATATGCATGCATATGTCCCCCTTGTCTTTTTTTTCGAAAAAAGTGTATCAATATAGTATGAAAGTATATAAATCTAGCATAAAATAGTATAAATTGGTTATAGATACTGCATATGCAAGGATGTGAACTGTCTGTTATGTAATCAACTAAAATTCAATAATCCTTTTTATTTATCATCAAATAAATCAAGAATGTCAAAAATGGATATTCCCTGCTTACTGCCTGTGACACCTTTGTAGAGTTTTATCTATAGAGTGCTTAAAATTGTAGATGTTGGGTGGGTTCATTTCCAACAAGGACGTAGCAGATTGTTGTGTGTGGTTAAAAAATTACAACATTGGTTTTGACCCATTGGTCAGCTAAGGTTTGATTGGTAGTAATGTTATTAGTGAGTTCATTTGGGACCATGACTGAACTTGAAGGTCGGTGCCTTTAATA
>NW_025871439.1:0-1229 GCF_002878395.1 Capsicum annuum
AGACCATGCAAAAACATCCTTATAATCCATTAATGCTTGAATCATTTCATCTTTTAGCTGTGGCAAAACATGTACACTGATTTTAGTTTTCCTAACATCTTCTTGATCCCCTAGATTTATTGGCTCAGTTTCATCCAAATTAGGATTCGGTTTGTCTTCAAATTGCTCCAACTCTTTGCTTATTTCTTCTAGTACTTTTTCTTCATCATATTCCCCATCCTGCTTCATTACATCTTGATTAGTTTGGATTTTAAGATCAGGCTGAAAATTCCTCATGCATGTCATGTCATTAGAATCAGCATAAAGAGAACTGTGTAAGAAAAGAAAAACAAAATATATTAGACACGAAACAAAAGGGACATTACATTTCATTAAATAAAAAGATAGAAGGGTTTAAACACAGATGCCAACATAACATAAACAAACTAGAATCCGACTTACAACCCTGAAATAACTCGGATAAACAGAAAGAAAAATAAAATAAACTACCAAAACTCCCTCCTGACGGGGAGAGGAGTGACTTCCCAATTATTGAGCCGGACAGCTGGACCTATGAATTGCACATCTGCCATACTGGTACCTTCTCCTGCTTTGACCATATCAACCTCAATACAAAGGTTCTGGAAGTCATCAACCAATTCAACCTCAAATTCCACATGCTTCGTGACACCGCTCTTAACAAATGATTCACTGAGTAGTGGCATTGGGCGAGGGAGTGACCATGTTTCCTTTTTCCTTCCCTTGGTTTTCTTCAAATCTTCAGTTGTAGGCTCAAATCCCAGACCAAACGTGCCCACGTTCTCACTCGGGCATATGGGATGAACTGTACCGTGTAGAGACGCTCCCAAACCCTTTCCTGACTCAAATCCGTATTTCCAAAGTTCACTCACCATCATGATAGAAGCAGAAGACAATTGCAGTCCCGGTATAGCCTACCATTCAGGGGTACGACTCACTGGCACTGTATCAAAAATTTGATAGACGAATGTCTCCTCTACGTTATTTGCTTCAATAAGAGAAAAGGGAGAATCTTCGTAGGCTGACAAATCTCCTTCACCATGAATAACTACTTCTTGCCTGTCATGCTCAAACTTAATCATTTGGTGCAATGTAGATGCAACCGCCTTGGCTTTGTGGATCCACGGTCTTCCCAACAACAGATTGTAAGAGGAGTCTACATTCAATACTTGAAACTCTATGGCAAACTCAACAGTCCCTATGGTCAACAT
>NW_025871440.1:0-472 GCF_002878395.1 Capsicum annuum
TACTAATTTATAAAACATATACATATGTTTTATAAATTAGTATATAAGTATATCTATATATATTGTAATGTATATATAATGTAGTATATTATATAAGTAGTAGTATATATACATTGAATGGTGCGTATACACGTGTATATATCTTCTATAGAAGTGTATATTTAACGTATACATGTATATATGTTTTATAAATTGGATATCTTCTATAGAGGTGTATATTTAACGTATACATGTGTATATATTTTATAAATTAGAATATAAGTATATCTATATATATTGTAATGTATATATAATGTAGTATATTTTATAAGAAGTAGTATATATATATTGAATGGTGCGTATACACGTATATATATCTTCTATAGAAGTGTAAGTTCAACGTATACATGTGTATATGTTTTATAAATTAGTATATAAGTATATCTATATATATTGTAATGTATATATACTACAATATATATACATTACAATA
>NW_025871440.1:572-1514 GCF_002878395.1 Capsicum annuum
ACTTATAAAATATACTACAATATATATACATTACAATATATATTGTAGTATATTTTATAAGTAGTAGTATATATACATTGAATGGTGCGTATACACGTGTATATATCTTCTATAGAAGTGTATATTTAACGTATACATGTGTATATATTTTATAAATTATTATATAAGTATATCTATATATATTGTAATGTATATATATTGTAGTATATTATATAAGTAGTAGTATATATACATTGAATAGTCCGTATACACATGTATATATCTTCTATAGAAGCGTATATTTAATGTATACATCTGTATATATTTTATAAATTAGTATATAACTATATATATATATATATATATTGTAATGTATATATATTGTAGTATATTTTATAAGTAGTTGTATATATACATTGTATGGTGCATATACACGTGTATATATCTTGTATATTTAATGTATGCATGTAAACTACAACAATATAATATAGTAGTGATCACAAAACTTCAATTTTGATGAAAATAATTCTGAGCGAAAATTTTAACACTAAAAAATAACTTGAATGAAAACAAAGATTATATATATACACACATGTTGAATTCTATTATGTTGACAAAAACAGTGAAGAAGTTGAGGGTCAGAAAATTAAGTATCCATCAATCTAGACATACAATCAAATCAAGTTAGATGAGTTATTTTTTTTTTACAAGTTAGTTGGTTTTATTTTAAGGTGAATAGCTCAAATATGCATCTAAGTATCATAACTAAGGGTGTTAAGTGGGCCGGTCCGGGTCAATCCGGAACCGGCCCGTGAAAGTTAGTCGGGTTGATGGGCTGGGCCGAACCGAGTTGGGTTAAGTGGGTCGGGTCCGGTCCGGGTTCAACAGTAAAATTTTAAAAACATTCCTAATCCGGCCCACTTAACCCAATCCGGTCAAACTCACTTAAACCCGATTAAAAAA
>NW_025871441.1:0-1659 GCF_002878395.1 Capsicum annuum
TATTAAAAAAATTTATTTAAATATATCAAGATTGAAAAGACAAATAAATATCTTAATGTTGGGGCCGTGCTGACACGGGCCCTGCTCCTCTAGTATGTACAATAAATGCTCCATTAATTGTGGCTTAATTTTCCTCTACATCTTTTTATTTGGTGAGCAAAAAAATTTTTAATTCATTAAAATTTTCATTTATGTATAGTTTTATTGATTAACACGAGACACGCGTTCAAAGCACGTGTACTTGACTAGTATAATTAATCTAATTGGTTAGTCAAGTGCGTTGTTATTACGAATTCCAACATTATAAATCAGGTTCACAATGTAATTAGGAATAAGCGTACTTAAATTTTCAAAGTTCCAGGTACCATTCTGAATAAAAGAGTTGATAAGAATTTTAGGAGACTTACCTGGGCCCTGTTACAGCTTGGCCAAGGCACCTAAACCTGTCCAATTGTCCCACAAAAAGCTGGAATTTCCTGTTTGAACTTTCCATATAATGTGAGGTTCAGCTTGCGCTTTGATCTTCATCAGGCTTTTCCAATTGTGTGAGTTAGCTGACGTAGGAACTTTGCTCACTGGATGTGATCTCTTGCAATATTTCTTCATTAAAAAATCAGCCTAAAGAAATGGTTGGGTCCTGAACCTCCACCATCTTTTAAGTATTAATGAATTGGAGATATCATGAATGCTTCTTATTCCAATGCCCCCTTCATCTTTTGGGAAACATAGATTTTCCCACTTACTCCAATGATACTTATTTTTACCATCACTAGTTCCCCAATGAAAATTAGCAAAATACATCTCGATAAGGCAGATGGTACCCTTAGGCAGGTTGAGGGCAGAGCGAGTATAAATAGGTATGCATTGCAGGAAATGCTTAATAAGTGTAATTTTTCCACTATCAGAAAGCATGCTACTTTGCCATCCATTTAGTCTCTTAACAATTTTTGCAAGCATACTATCAAAATAGCTGAGATTTTTCTTTCCATTATATATTGGACAACCCAAATAATTGAAAGGAAATTTTTTATACATATAACCAGTCATTCTTCTTATTCTGTTAATCCTATGAGGAGAAGTATTATGAAAAAGCTCTTGTCATTATTCATTTTTTGACCAGAGGCTTTTTCGTACCTCCTAATTTGATGCTTAATGAGTTTGATCATCTTGTTGTTACCACCTCTAAAAATCACTATATCATCAGCGTAATCTAGATGCTTAATGTTACGGCCATTGTGATTCATGCTGAAAGGAGTAAAATTCTCATTGAAGTTGAGAATGTTGAACATTGTAGATAAAAGCTCAGAGCCAATAATGAAGAGAGAAGGAGAGAGGGGATCACCTTGTTTAAGGCCATGGGAGGAGCTAAAAAACCCCACCCAAGTTCCATTAATGAGAATGAAATACCTGCATTGGCAATAATCCTCCAAATCATATCCAGCCAAATACCAGAAAAACCGAACCTCTTCATAACACTCATTAAAAAATTCCATGACATTTTATCATATGCCTTGGCCATATCAAGCTTCATTATTAGATTGCCGCCTTTATTGTATTGCTTAATACTCTGAGCAATCCCTTAAGTAAGTAAAATATTATCAGTAATTAATCTACCTTTAACAAAACCACTTTGATTATCAGAGATTATCCTACCCAACA
>NW_025871442.1:0-447 GCF_002878395.1 Capsicum annuum
ACCATTCAATATATATGTACTCCTTTAAATAAAATATACTACAATATATTTACACTACAATAGATGCACAAACTATATGTATAGTTATATACTAATTTATAAAACATATACACACATATACGTTAAATATATACTACTTTAGAAGATATATACGTACATATACGTACCATTCAATATATGTACTACTTTAAATAAAATATACTAGAATATATATACACTATAATATATACTACAATATATATAGTTATATACTAATTTATAAAGCATATACACATGTATACATTAAATATACACATCTATAGAAGATATATACACAAATATACGCACCATTCAATATATATGTACTACTTTAAGTAAAACATATACTACAATATATATATATATATATAGATAGATATATACACACACACACTACAATATATATTTATAGTTATATACTAATTTATA
>NW_025871442.1:547-1987 GCF_002878395.1 Capsicum annuum
ACACATATATACGCACCATTCAATATATATGTACTACTTTAAATACATATATATATATATATATAGTTATATACTAATTTATAAAATATATACACATGTATACGTTAAATATATATGTCTATAGAAGATATATACACACCATTCAATATATATGTACTACTTTAAATAAAATATACTACAATATATTTACACTACAATATATGCACACACTATATATATAGTTATATACTAATTTATAAAACATATACACACATATACGTTAAATATATACTACTTTAGAAGATATATACGCACATATACGTACCATTCAATATATGTACTACTTTAAATAAAATATACTACAATATATATACACTACAATATATACACACACTATATATATAGTTATATACTACTCTAATTTCTAAAACATATACACATGTATACGTTAAATATATACGTCTATAGAATATATATATACAGATATATACGTACCATTCAATATATATGTACTACTTTAAATAAAATATGCTTCAATATATATATACTACAATATATAATTATATATATAGTTATATATTAATTTATAAAACATATACAATGTATACGTTAAATATATACGTCTATAGAAGATATATATACACATATACAAATTAATAATACTTGATAGTAAATTAATAATATATCAAAACTAAGTTATAATTAAATCCATTTAAAAAAAAATAAATTAACCGGGCCGGGTTAACCGGGCCCAAATCAATAAAAAACTCAGCCCGGTACCCGATACCCGGTACCCTAAAGTCCTAGGACTTACCGGACCGGATCAAACTGGGCCGATTTTGTAAGTGGGCCGGATTGGGCCGAGCCAGCCCGACCCGTGTGACAGGCTTACTGGAAATGAGCCTTATTAATTGTGAATCTGAATTCAATCAGACTTTAATAAAAATATCAGACACCAAACGAAAAAAAGGTTGTAAAACAATGTCCATAAGTATCAAAGTTGACATCTTAAAGTCGTAGCCTCTTAATTGGCTCCTTTGTAAAAAGTTAAAAGTTTTTGTTAATACAAACCGCAACCAATTTCATAGAAAATCAATCTCGAACATATTTCTAAGAAAAAAAGAGTAATTCTACACATATATTGCAACCACACACCAAAAAGAAGAAGATGAAATGTCCCAAAAATTGAAAGAAGTATCTTCACTTTTTTTTTCAACCACTACCTTTATTTTTATTAATGCAAAATCGAGCTTAAAGAGTTACAAGATGCAGAAGCATCTTTGACAATCCAACTAGGAAAACAAGAAGTCCACACTAATTTGTCTAATAATGTAAGAGAAAATTTTGCCATATTGTGCGCTACTAAATTCCAAGATCTAGGAATATATGTGTTAAGTATTCGTGCCCTACTGATTTTCTTATTTTCGCCTAACTTTTGCTTATCGATGGAAAGTGTTGCCT
>NW_025871443.1:0-400 GCF_002878395.1 Capsicum annuum
TTCCCTTGGATTCTCTGTAAGCTTTTCCATTTCTAAATTCAGTTCCACGACAATTAGGCTTTAATGGTCTCTTTTATTGTGCCGATATAAAATTATCATTTCAGATAGAGAAAAGACATATTCCCCCCCTCCCCATAACTTGTCCTCCAAACTCATTTTAGTACTTATACCTAACTTTCGTTTATTTACCCCCTTAACATCTTTAAAGTGTATTAATTGCACCCTCAAAATCACAATCTCACTCTCACTATGGAGAGTGCACTAACACGCGTCATGTTAATGCCAAATTAGTGCCACATCAGTGCAGGTCATTGCCATGTAAGAAAATAGAATTAAAAAAAAATCTCACATACATATAATTTTTATATATTTATATATATATATATATATATATATATAT
>NW_025871443.1:500-1197 GCF_002878395.1 Capsicum annuum
CCCTCAAAATCACAATCCCACTCTCACTATGGAGAGTGCACTACACACACGCCATGTCAGTGCCAAATTAGTGCCACATCAGTTCCAGGTCATTGCCACGTAAAAAAATAGAATTAAAAAAAAATCTCACACACATATGATTTTTATATATTTATATATATATATATATATATATATATATATATATATATATATATAAATAAATAAATAAAAAAAGAAAATTCCTTTCTTCTTCACACCCCCACCCCACCCACTCCTTCTTCAGATCACATCCCCCCTCCCCGACGCTCTTCCAGCCCCTTCCCCCCTCCCCCCTCCCTTTCAGCCCCTTCCCCCGCGCTCTTCCAACCCCTCCCCCCGCCCATCTCTTTCTCCCCTTCCAATTTGCACCCTTGCAATGCCTCTCCCTCCATTTTTTTTCATTTTCTCCATTACTAAAGAGGGACTAGCTATTTGGTTTGTTAATTGTTGTTAAGAGCGAATTGCACAAATCATTACCACAACGCTGCAGAATTAACATAATCATAGCTAACATCCTAAATCTCTAACAAATCAATCACTCCATCTCCATCTCTTTGTAAAACCAAATCTTCGCAAAATCGATAGTATTTATATTAAGTGCCTCATCAGAGCAACAACAGAGACAAGTAGAGAAGTAGCAATCAAAGCACCCGACTGAGCTAGAGAGAATCTAGCT
>NW_025871444.1:0-1761 GCF_002878395.1 Capsicum annuum
GTCGATGATAACTCCCCTGAACAATTAGTTCGGTTCACCTCTGGAGTGTGGAATACTGCCCAGAAAAACTACAGCACGGTCAAAAAGGAAATTTTGTCTATAGTGCTATGTATCACCAAATTTCAAGATGATCTTATTAACAAGGAATTTCTTCTTCGAGTCGATTGCAAATCAGCTAAAGAGATTTTACAAAAGGATGTTAAAAATCTTGTTTCTAAACAAATATTTGCTAGATGGCAAGCTCTCCTATCTAGCTTTGATTTTCAAATTGAATTTATTAAAGGAGAAAATAACTCCCTTCCCGATTTTCTAACAAGAGAATTTTTACAGGGCCATGAGACCAACAAATCTGGGCAATAACCCCAAAACAGAACAACAAAAAATGGCTAGACCATTTGACTCTCCAGCATCTGCAAATCCATTAAGGCCTACAGTTCCGCAGAGACCCACACTCAAGACAGAGTGCCAGAACAAATACTCTGCTTTGACAGAGATCCAGTTTCCGAAGCTCTGCCCACCAATTCCCACGAAATTGGTAGATCTAAAGACGAATTTACCCCTAGACAAAGGACCCTCAGCAAGCTCCTCTTCGGTTCAAACCAAACAAAGTTATGCCATGAAGGCACCAGAAACCTTCGCACAAGCTGTTGATCCCACCGTAGTCAAAACTACGCCATCTACTCCTACTAAGGAAGAATTTAAATTCATTACTACTCAAGTAATGCCCATCATCGCTCTAGACAAAGCCTACGAAGGCTACCCAATAAATCAGCTGATCAAGCCGGTATACAACAACAACAATTTTGTGGACACTGAAGATCCACTCAAAACTCGCAGATTCTATGAAGCTATTCTGGTCGATACAGACTCTATCGAAGTAGAACATTCAATGGACAATCGTAATCCAGACTACATCAGCTATTCAAAGTTTACCATCAAGAGGGTATTAACCCCCTTTAATTGGTTTGTAGATCACCTACATACCCCAGTAGCCTTGTCGATGCCACACAGGCCTCAAACATTTACTATCAGGCTCGCGCTGAGCTTGGGAGCCAGGGTGGTGAGAGCGGTCCCGGGATAGCGCTGAGCTAGGGACCCGGGGGGAGGGGGTCGGTCCCGGGCTCGCCCTGAGCCAGGGACCCAGGGGGAAGGGGTCGGTCCTAGGCTCGCGTTGAGCCTGGGACCTGGGGGAGGGGAGCGGTCCCGGGTTCGCATTGTGCTTGGGACCTGGGGAGGGGGTCGGTCCCGGGTTCGCGCTGAGCCTGGGACCCGGGGGGAAGGGGCGGTCCCGGGCTCGCGTTGAGCCTTGGTTGCTCGGATTCGGCTGTTTTACCACCGAACCCGTCTCGACACGAGACTGAGGCGGGGATGGGTGCTTCCGCCGTCTCCGATTCGGTCAACCGATTTCGGAGACGTTGACCAAAATTAAAAAGAAATTTGAGTGGAAACATTGAATAATTAATCGGAAACTAACCTGAAAAATCTCGATCAACGACTATCGGAACCGAGACGGTGTTGTGGATGTGCCGTCGCCGGAAATCATCATTGACGTCGCTGTAACTCATCGGAGCAGTTGTCGTACCACCTCAGGGTACCGAAAATCATCATCTTACCACCTCAGGGTACCGAAAATCATCATCGTATCATCTCAGGGTAGCGGTTTACAGTGACGGTTGTCATACCAGTTGTCGGAGCAGTTGTCGTACCAGTTGTCTCTTGCCTTCTTACAACAAGATGTTCAGCTCAAACGTATTGAGCTCA
>NW_025871445.1:0-8724 GCF_002878395.1 Capsicum annuum
AATATTTTATGGAAACATCTCTCACCGAGATCCACGATGATCCACCCCAATCTCCAACTTACTCAGCCTTAGGCACAGAGCTAGGGGTTTTAAGTCAGGATTTTCACATTGATAAGAAAACTCTTGGAACAAAATTTGATTCATCTAGAAATATTTTAAAATAAACTTGGTCTTTTAATAATTTCATGAAAGATGAAAGAAAAAGTTTTCAAGAAACTTATTATGCATTTCTAAATTTTGTCCAAAAGCAAAATAATTTCTTTGAATGGTTTGAGGCTTATGTTGAATATCATCAATTAGATTTTCCTTTTTTCTAAATTAATTAATGTTTCAAAAGTATGGAAAACCTTGAACGGTGCAGATGTCACAGCTGAATTTTCTCTATCACAAGGTTTTACAATTTCTCATGCTAATAACTCAATGTTGCTTCACCTTTAAAAAAAAAAGGCTGACAACGAACCAGTTACTGGCAAAGACATTAAAAGTCTTTATGAACAAAATAACTATACCAATAAGTATCTTCATACACTTGGTGAATACTTGACTTCAAAACCATCTCTAACTCTCAAGTCAGAGGCGACTAACTCGTCCTCTCCTTTATTTAAGCCTTACGAGATCCCTAAGACTTTCACTAGGAAACTCCAAATGCATAATTCAAAATCTTTTCCACCACTTTCTAACCTTCAGCAGAGGATTATCCAAATTGAGAAATCTCTCTACCCAGACATTCCTGAGACCCCAGATGTTGGCTCGTCTTCTACTGTTGGGGTCCTCAAACAAGATGGTTTAGATGATAGCCAGCCAAAAGAAGAACCTCCTCTTGAAATAGCTCCTATCAAAACTGAATCTTTTAATTGGCGAAAACTGTAGAAACTTTATTACTCTAGAGCTACTCTTCCAAATGTAGCTTTAGAAGAGAGACCCAATGTTATGCAGAATAACTATAACACCAATAATATCTATGAATAGAACATAGATGGTTGTTCTAAGTATAACATCCTGTCCAAACTTCAGCAGATGATGATTGTTACCACTACTTATAGAACTGCCGACAATTACTCCGATCAACTTGTCCTGCATGCACAGGCCAACTTAAAGGATGGTGGGATACCCATCTTAGTAAGAAAGATAAATAAAATATCTTCCAAAGTGTCTATGTAGACTCCTTAGGGGAACCAATTCTAAGGGATGGAGAAATCATTCCTGATTCCACAAATATGTTGATTTATACTACTTTCAAAACCTTTATCGGTAGTCCAGGTATCTTTAGAGAAGGTCCTCTGAAGTACTTAAAAATCTTAAATGTAAAACCCTTTCCTATTTAAGATGGTACAAAGATGTTTTTCTTTTGAGGATTTATGAAAGACCTGATGGGAACCTCCCATATTGGAAAGAAAAATTCCTAGATGGATTGCCTAAGTCCCTTAGAGACTTAATAAAAAAATACCTTCAAAACAAATACTCCAATGAGATCATCCCATATGATAAAATCACTTATGGTCATCTCATGAGCCTAGTTCAGCAAGTTTCCCTAAAAAATCTATCTATAAGATAATACACTAAGGCAACTCGCTAAGGATAGGGCTCAAACCCGTCGAGATTTAGGAAGTTTCTGTGAACAATTTAGCCTCCCCTCTTGTCTTATAGAAAACCAGCCTCAAAAAGGGAAGTTTCAACTACCAAACCTAATCTTCCCCAAACATCAAAATCGTCCTATCCTAAATAGAGCCAGATGGTAACACCGGCTCTTTCTGCCCCCAATAGTGGCAAATGTTATAGGTATGGGCATCCTGGTTATATTGCCAAGTATTGTAAATTATGTAAAAAAGTTAGAAACCTCAACCTTGATGATTCTGTCCTTAGTCAAATCCAACACCTTTTATTAGAAGAAACCAGAGATTCAGATAGTGCTAATGACGAATTTAGTCGGGAATTCAACCAAATCCAAAATGATGACTTGGAATCTTCCTAGTCTGATCAAGAAGACCAACCAAAGATTAATGTTCTAACAAAAGAACAAGATATCCTCTTAGAAATTATTAGCAATTTACAAGATTTCAATCAGAAGAAGTATTATTTAGACCAATTCAAAAAAACCCTAGACAAGCCTTCCACATCTTCATCTGGTATATTTTCTCATCTCCAGATTACAAATACTTACAACATCACTAACGTCCTGAAGCGGTTTCCTTCTAGTAAACCTAGGGCAATAAATATTCAAGACCTCCAATCTAAGATAGTACTCCTTAAATAGGAAGTTAGGCAAATCAAAGCAAGACAAGACTTAGACCAACTTGTCCTCCAACAATTCTCTACGAAGGCTGAATAGTCCCAGCTGGTAGACGTCACTGACCCATTAGATCAGAATATTGAAAAAGGAGATTTTATATTCATTACATTTCAAGGATTACCATCAGGAGATGGCACACTCAAATAACCTTGGTTATCAACAAATCATTTGTCCTAGATATCATTTCCTTGTTTGATACAGGTGCAGATCTCAATTGTGTCCAAGAAGAACTTATCCCTACTAAGTTCTTCAAAAAAACTGTTGAGGACCTTAGGGCTGCAAATGGTAGTAAACTAAGAATAAGTTACAAACTTTCCATCGTCAAAATTCAAAATTCCCTAGGAAATTCAGTTCTGTCATCTTCTACTTCCTTCGCCCTAGTAAATGATAGAACCAGTCCTGTAATACTAGGCACTCCTTTTATTTAAACTTTAATTCCTTTCAGGGTTACTCATATGGGAATAACCATTGAAGCTAATAACATGTTTCTCCCATTTGACAAACCGCCCATTCAAAAAATTTTATCCTCTATGAAAAACAAAGAGGCTTAAATCAATTTTCTTAAAGAAGAAATTGCATTCCGGAGTCTGGAGCAATAGCTCTAAGAACCTTCTCTTCAATAAAACCTCAAAGCCTTAGAAACAAAGATTGAAAAAGAGCTTTGCGCTGATCTGCCCATGATATTTTGGAATCACAAAAGACACATGGTCAGGCTTCCTTACGAGACTGACTTTGATGAAAAGACCATCCCTAACAAAGGTTGTACAATTCAAATGAATCATGAGCTGACAACCCATTGTCAGACAAATATCAATGATCTTCTCCAAAGATAGATCAGCTCGCCGAGTAAATCTCCTTGGAGTTGCGCTGCCTTCTATGTTAATAAAAGTTCCAAAATCGAATGAGGAGCCCCTCGTTTGGTTATCAACTACAAACCCCTCAATTCTGCCTTTCGATGGATTAGATATTCTATTCCTAATAAAAAAGATCTTCTCCAACGGCTTTATGCTGTTACAATTTTCTCAAAGTTTGACCTAAAATCAGGATTTTGGCAAATCCAAATTGATCCAAGAGATCGTTATAAAACTGCTTTTACAGTACCATTCGGGAAATATGAATGGAACGTAATGCCCTTTGACCTAAAAATGCTCCTTCCGAGTTTCAAAAACTAACGAATGACATTTTTAATCCTTTTTCAAAATTCATTATCGTTTATATTGATGATGTTTTGGTGTTTTCCAGCAGCATTGATCAATATTTTGAACATTTACGTGTCTCCTTTAATATCATCAAAGAAAATGGCTTAGTTTTGTCCAAAATCAAGTATAGCCTTTTTCAAGTCGATATCAGGTTCCTCAGCCAAAAAATTTGCCATGGTACTGTTACCCCTATTCAAAGGTCCATCCAATTTGCTGACAAATTTCCCGATCATATTCTTTATGAAACTCAACTTCAACAATTTTTAGGATACGTTAATTACATAGCAGATTTCATCCCCGGTCTAAACAATCTATTGAAACCTCTCCATGACAGGTTGAGAAATCCTCCTCCTCCATGGACTCAAATCCATACCAATGTAGTCAAAGAAATTAAATTAAAGGAAAAAGACCTCCCTTGCCTATCCCTCCTCGATCCCTCTGCCTTCAAAATAGTTGAAACAGATGCATCAGATATAGGCTATGGTGACATTTTAAAATAAAATAAAAATGACAAAGAACATATAGTTGCATTTGCATCCAAACATTGGAATAAAGCTCAGTAAAATTATCCTACTACCAAGAAAGAACTTTTACCAATTATGTTATGCATTTCTAAATTTCAAGCTAATTTGTTAAATCAAAATTTTTTACTAAGAATTGATTGTAAGGCAGCGAAATATGTTTTACAAAAATATGTACAAAACGTTGCCTCTAAACATATATTTGCTAGATGGCAGGCAATTTTATCTGTTTTTGATTTTGACATAGAATATATCAAAGGGAGCTCAAACTCTATACCAGATTTTCTTACCAGGGAATTCTGGCAAGGAAGATAAGATGCCCAGAAAAAAAAAGAACCTCCACCTCCACAAATTCTTTACCTTCTATCTCCAGAAGAGACCACCAAAAAAGATGTTACGCCACAGCAAAAAACATCAGTTGCACCATAGCAACTTCCAAATGTAGTAGCTGACATAACTCAGCCAAGATATCAAACCCCAGCTGATTATGCCATGCCGGAATTACCACAATCTCTCATAATACAATCAAGTACAAATCCAATTTCTATTTCCAACACCAAGAAATGTGTTGATTGGTCAACAAAGAAGACGAAGAAACTCAATTAGCTCAAACAATGTCTGTCCCCTAGACAAAAGAAAATTTTAAACAATGGTGCTTACTTATGGGTCTTAAAGATCCACCCAGCATGTCAGGTTCCAACAGAAAGGATTATTTAAGATATTTTTAGATCTTCCAAAACATGTGTTCATAAGCAGAGGCCTCAAGCCACACATCATCTCATTCTATGGTTGCTAAGGGCACCATAAAAAATCTAGTGGAGGTAGAAAACCCCATTAATTTTTCTTTTAACTTTCCACAAATAATTCGAATGTTTGTCCTGTACAAACTAAAATAATTTTCTCACCTACCCCACAACTAATTTCTTTAAGTAAAGGATCCTTCTAAGATGATCCAACATATTTAAAAAATGATAGTGTTTTACCAATAATCCAAATTGAAGTTGAGCATTGGCACTCCAATTACCAATAATCCAAATTGAAGTTGAGTATTGGCACTCCAATTACCAATAATCCAAATTGAAGTTGAGTATTGGCACTCCAACCCCCAAGAGATAGCCAAGCAAATACTTAGCCCTACAGCAAATTTTATCCAAAAATCTCCTACCCATACCTAGAAGTTTTATGAACTCATACTAACAGATACCAAATCCTATTTGTTCAAACCTCACAAAGACAAACAAACCCAGTCATATTTGACTCATACCACAGTATGGATTAACAAAACCATCTCACCAAAAGAGTGGGGTATGCACCCTGCAAAATATCGAAAGCTTACTGAAGCTTTTGACCCCCAATATTATAATTATTTTGATTATCAAAGAGCGTGGATGAATGCATTCACCTTCCAAAATAAAACTAATAAAAATTCTTGGTTTTTACTCTGGGGAAAGAAACTACCTTCAAAATTCCCCCAGTGGTTTCTACACCAACGGTGGCCAATTTTTGGCCGCACCTTTGAGATTCTTCCTCCCCCCCAGTCCGAGAAGGATACAAATATTTTACCCAAAGATTTCATGATGATCATCAAATTCCTTTGCTTTTACAACTTTCCCACAGGTTCATATTCATGGAAATTCTCCTTTCACAAACCTGGGGGGCACAAAGGACTTTTATGGTTAGCCCTCCAGGGCTATTGCAAATGGTACAAGAATTGGGATCCGACGGAAGCTTACGTACCGGAAGTAAAGAAGTGGTTCCTATGCAATCCTGAATGTTTGACCCCAACAGACGTTGCCCAAATCTCATTCTACAACAAAAATCAATCGCAGCCACACAATTGGCTAAGTCAGGTAGCCGAGGAGATTTCATTCAACAGATGGAGAAAATTCTCCAACAAATCAAAGATGGAATTCCTAGCAATCAATTTTCAACTACAAAATTAGACACGGATGATGAAGAAGATATTCAGTCAATTTGCCATCAACTTTACATCTTCAAAGAGTCATAAAAACATTATGTCACGAATGACATCAACAACCAAATTGCTGAAAAATTGTAGTCAAAGTTACTGTAGCTCAATTATGGTGGATTTTACTGTAGATCACTGTAGCAACACTGTAGCAATAATTGAAGGTACTACTGCTGCACTTTTACTGTGGCATATTTTGGCTATAAATAGCTCATTCCTCTTTTTGAGAAGGACACATTATTTTCTTTGAAATAAGCTTTTTCTCTAGAATACTTGGTTAGAGTTTTCTCTCTCTCCCATTGTAATCTTCAAGTTTATTTTTTATATTAATATAAAAATTCAATTTTCATATTTTGTGTCTTTTCCTTATTTTATTTAATTAGTTGCATCATTAACATATGGTTGGTCCTTCCGCCTAATTTGTATTAGTTGCATCATTAACATAAGGTCGGCCCTGCCGCCTAGTTTATTTATTGCGTATAATAACTTGCTTCCTTTCCTTTCCTTCTTTCCCCATATTTCCCTCTATATTTTAGGGAACTCACTACTATACCATTTGCATCCCTAAGAACTAAATATAGCCTTTTTCAGCTCGATATCAGGTTCCTCAACCATATATATATATATACACACACACACACACACTATCTTTTGCTATTCTCATATGTACTCACACACTTTCTACTTTTTGTTCACATCTTCACTCAATATTGATCTTGCTAAATACAAAGTGATGAATAATTATCATGATATATTTTATGATCTTGACTTACTTTTTGAAGGTGATGAATGGAACCATCGCAAGATTGCAACTAATCAAATTCCTAAAATGATGATGACCGATTTTGTATGAATGATCTGAAACAAGCGAAAGAAACTACTGGTCATACATGAAAATTATTCAGAAGTAGAAGTAAGTAAGACTGATTTAAAAGATTTGAAAGGTAAAAGAAAAGTTTCTACTTCTAAATCTACTGATACACCATTGGTGGAAAAAGGAACTAACCCTACAAGGACTCATAAATGAGCTGCTAAACCTACACAAGAGTCAATTAGAGAAAATCTAGAGGAAAAATAGAGCAGACGTAAGGACTCACGTGGCACATACGTGCCACACTACATGAATCAGCATACTGAAGGTCCACGTAGGCACACTTATCTGCCATGTAGGCCTTTAAGATTGCCAAAAATACGATTTTAATTAGTTCAGGGGCTAATAAGACCCCCTATAAGTTAGGGTGTGTCTCAGCAATTTTATTTATAGTTCAGGGTGGAAACAGCACATTTACTCTTAAAAATTAAACATCAAATCACTTATTAATGGGATATAAGATAATATTATGAAATTGGAGGATTTGTTTTTCTGAATTTTAAGATCCACAATATACTTATGTGAATATTTAAAGAGTGGAGAACTGTTGCGTCAAGCCAATTAGAAGCCAAAAAAAAAAAAAAGAAACCCATGTCTTTGGACCTAAATTAAGAAGCCCAAAATTAGAGAGATAAAACAATGAACCCTAATATAAATATGTTATTATGTTATTTTCATGATCAAACATGTCCTAAATTATAGTTTTGGGGAGTAGGTACTTCTCCTATGTCTCCTCTTGAACATCTATTGAACTACTACTAATTATAATTCATGTATGATATCTCTTTTCCCCTTTTTGGATTATATCTTGTATTTTACTACTACTAATTTTATTAGTTCCTAGATCTCTTAATTTTTTAATTGAATTAATTGGTTGCATTTCAATTCTAAATTTCATTCGTTTTAGAGTAAGTACTCTGTTTTCACCCTAAACTATACACGAAATTGCTGAGACACACCCGAACTTTAGGAGGATCCTATTACTCCTCTGGATAAATTAAAATCGTATTTTTTACAACCTTAGTGCCAACGTGGCACAGCAGTAAATCAACATATTGAAGGTCCACGTAGGCACACGTATGTACCACGTATGTGTCACGTAGGCACTAAGGTTGCCAAAAATATAATTTTAATTAATCCAGTGGATAACACGACCCTCCTAAAGTTCGTGTATGTCTCAACAATTTTGTGTATAATTTAGGATGAAAACAGTGCATTTTTCCTTTTTTTATCCTAGATTTGAGATTATTGATTACATTTTCATATATCTAGGAAATTAATTATTTAGATATGTATTACCCCGCAATTCTCTTATAATCTTCTCATTCTCTGATTGTTTTATAGTTGGTTTTGGTGTTCATATGGGATTGAAGAATCCATCTTCAATTTCTTTCAATTTTCAAGCCTATTTCATATCACTTTTACATCCCACTCCTTCTATTGATTTGATATACTCCTTAAGAAAACTTTAATTAAAAAATGTGTTTTATTAAATTAACCTTATCAATGATGTTAGGAAACTTTATATTTAATTATTATTACTTTGTATAATTATTTAATATTAACGATATAAAAAAATATAACTAAACTCTTGATTTTATAAATTAGATAAGTAAATAAAACTAATTATTTTTTAATATAAGAGTCAAGTAAAATAAAATAGAGTGACTAATGATTTAGTTGGTGTAATCATCACCAAGGTGAATAGGAATGACCTTTCATTCCACTTTTTTTCAAGGCAAATGTGTTTGGTCCATATTGTTAGGATTTATTAGATCTCTTTTATTATCATCACTAGTTACGAATAACCCATGCAATGCATGCGCCCAATATTTATAGTAAATTAAAATTATTATAATAATTAAATTATATGA
>NW_025871446.1:0-387 GCF_002878395.1 Capsicum annuum
ATTGCTACTATCGAAAATAATCTTCAGAACTGGAGTATTCCAGAAGAGTTTTAACACGATTTACCAAATTGGAAAATGTAGTTTTTTCAAAAAACATAATATTAAGACCTCTGAGTCTACTGTTGCCACAAATAATTCTTTAGAAATTAAAAGTGTGGTCTCAGCTAAGGTAAGCGTACGACCCTAATTGGTAGTCCCGTCACTAAGATAACACTTAAGATAAGTCTGTTATAAAGCCATTAAGACTAATGTAGATCCCATAAGCCTTTGATGTATTGTTTTCATTTATTACAGGTTGTATAATAGTTGTTAACCGTTTTATGCTTTCTTAGGTGAAAATTGTTTGCTTTCCCAGTCAGTCTCTAGACAGTATTTTCAAATATGAAT
>NW_025871446.1:487-1038 GCF_002878395.1 Capsicum annuum
ATTGTTTTAATTTATTACAGGTTGTATCATAGTTGTTAACCGTTTTATGCTTTCTTAGGTGAAAATTGTTTGCTTTCCCAGTCAGTCTCTAGACAGTATTTTCAAATATGAATCCCAACATTCATACAAAAAATACTATCAACTTATCTTCTAAAGCAACTCCTATTGCTACTATCGAAAATAATCTTCAGAACTGGAGTATTCCAGAAGAGTTTTAACACGATTTACCAAATTGGAAAATGTAGTTTTTTCAAAAAACATAATATTAAGACCTCTGAGTCTACTGTTGCCACAAATAATTCTTTAGAAATTAAAAGTGTGGTCTCAGCTAAGGTAAGCGTACGACCCTAATTGGTAGTCCCGTCACTAAGATAACACTTAAGATAAGTCTGTTATAAAGCCATTAAGACTAATGTAGATCCCATAAGCCTTTGATGTATTGTTTTCATTTATTACAGGTTGTATAATAGTTGTTAACCGTTTTATGCTTTCTTAGGTGAAAATTGTTTGCTTTCCCAGTCAGTCTCTAGACAGTATTTTCAAATATGAAT
>NW_025871447.1:0-1446 GCF_002878395.1 Capsicum annuum
ATCTGATGCAACAGATATATTATCTGTTGTCCAAAACAGTGTAAAAAATGGTTCCTGGAAAGAACAAATTATTAATAACAATAAAGCTGAAAAGTCATGACTTATCATAATATTGATTAATTTAATTAAGTCATAACTTTTTACAGTAATCAAGAATGTCATTAATAAATGGTGGTGAGCAGTTGCGATTTTTTGCCTAACTCATTCAAGTTCAATCCTCTATAAATTGTTCCCTCCTTACTCAATCTTTCATTCTACTACATACTATTTATTATTCGCTCTTGTTACATCTTCAACTACATTCTCTTCAAGGAGTTGATAGCTTTTTCCTGTCTCTAGTAAGTTCTTTTCTTGATTTTTGTGTAAATATACGTTGTATTACATTACATTCAAATTCTTTCTTTTCTTTACTTTTGTGTTTACGTGTGTGTTTTGTCAACTTATTCATTTTTTATATATGGCTGATCCTGTGTGGGATGTCGCTATTTGATGAGACGCCATGAGGGAACTGCAGAAGGAGGTTCATGACCTGCATTGGGAGTTGGCCGCCGTCAGAGTAAGTATGCTGCGGGAGATCCGAAGGCTCCGGAGGGCGCTGCTGCTGCCCTTTGAAATTGGCCGGCTGGCCATACAAATAATAATGATGTTAATAATGATGATAATAATAATTAAGCTTTTTTTTTTTTTCTGTTATCTATGTATTTTTTTTGTTTGTTTTATAAAAAATTATGTTTGATGCACAACTTTTTATTTCTTATTTAATTTTCATGCTGTCTATTTTTATTTCTTAACGAATGACATGTCTACAATTAAGGAATAATTTGACTCCAGTATCAATAGCAAGAACATATGAGTTATCTGTTAGTTTAGTTTTTTTGTGTGACAGGAACTGTATCTGAATTTTGTTGTTCAAAACATATTAGTAATCAGATGAAACAAATTATTTATCTGTTGAAACAAATTACTAATCTGGTGCAACAGAATACCTATCTATTCGATTCATATTATGGGTACCTAAAACCCTTAAACATGAATCCATCCAACATGAGTCTACTGTTACAATAGAACATTTATCTGTTGCCGCAGATAATGGATCTGTTTAAATAGATTGCTCTTGTACTGCAGTCATGTTCGCGTACAAACTATTGTTGAAAAAATAACACACTAACAGTTACCCAGATTCAACTAAAGCATAATCTGACTTACCAAAATCTCCTCTCAAGTAAATTCCAAAGTTGAAAGTGATTTACGAAACAAAATTTGACATAAGTATTTGGTCAAAGAGAAGCAGTTGGGGTAACAACAACAACAACAATAATGGTCAACAAGAAGAATATGAAGATGATAATGAAGTATAAGATGATGATAATGAATCAAAACATGATGAATAAAGCAACAACAATAATGAACAACAAATATCGTGAAGAGAGAGAAAATAACAACGGA
>NW_025871448.1:0-4703 GCF_002878395.1 Capsicum annuum
TGGAATTCAACATGTAAATCAACCAATTGTCGACATCTTTAACACTTGGTGGAGTGTAAGACTAGAGAATGATATCCATAAAATTTTATTGAAGATCACTCCTAGTATCATTTGTTGGGAAATTTGGAAAAAATGGTGTTCTTGTAAATTTGGAGGCCAAAGACACTTCTGCTACAGTAAGATGATTTATCAAGCTTTTGGTCTTATCAAATCTGTATTGATGAAATATTTTAAAGACTTGCAAGACATCAACCACTGGCCAACTCTGTGTCTTACAATAAAGAAGCTCAGGCCATTTCAAAAGTTACATCAAGTTACTTGGAGCTTCCCACAAGCTGACTGTATTAAAAATCAATACAGACGGTAGTTACTTATATGAAAGTGGTAAGGATGGTATTGGGGGAATTGTATGGAATAATCAAGGCGATATGGTATGAGTTGTACTTCCCATTCCACTTAGTATGAAAGGGGTACTCTTCGATAATGTTGTCAACATAAGTGTAAGCAAACTTGACAAGTAGATCAATCTCCAAGTTAAAATTGTTGCTTGAAATATTGACTGAACAAGGAAGAGTACTTCTAGCATTACGAAATTGGGGGAACACATGAATTTGACTGGCAGATGTGGATGACTCCATTATTTGATGAAACTAATCAGGCGTAAATATTGAAGTTTGCAACTAGACTCATAAGTATATATAGAGAAAAAAAGAAATTGTTTTCCCTTTTTGTGTAGGATTAGGACTTGCACTTTGATTTCTAGCTGTTATATATAAAATGTACAAACCACATAAACACACAAAAAAAAAACAAAACAAATCAAATAAAATTCAAACCAAAATAATGTCCAGCCCAAATTATACAGTCCAAAAGATAGAAAAATGCAAAAATGTAAATCCTTATTGCTTGCCTACCTGTTTCGACTTAAAGCATGATACTAACACATTAAACATCAACAATGAATGAAAATACGACAATATTCACTTTTTATCGATTTTTGCAATTCCCGCCCCAAAACAATCCATTATAATTCTCAAACGAGGTACCATTTCATCACATAATCCAAGTAAATGAATGACGTATCAACACAAGCACCTATCCATCACCAACGGAGAACTCAACATCAAACATTCAATTCAATGTATCAAATATGACAAAACAATGAAATAAAAGAGAGTGAGTAGAATTGGACCTCAATTTTTATTGAAATCCGTCAAAATTTTGATTGGAGCTTCGACCGGAATACCTCGAACGACAAAGCCTCAACTCAGAACTCGCGAATTGAATAAAACCCAACACTAAACTAATCTCCGAACAACCCAAACGTGCGTTTCGCTATCGTGGTTATTTTCTGGTGGAAATGGACGGGAACGAGTCTACATCAGGGGTTTTGGTTGGTTTCTTCTTGAACTATTTCGCCGAAACTGACCTGGACAGTTTGACGGAGGGGTTTCCCGGTAGAATCAGCCAAAAACAGGGATGAGGGTGGCTGGCAGTGTATTTCCGGTAGTGAATCCGGCGAGTACGTCGCCGGAAAACCAAACCAAGGGTCGTCTTCCCTCTTTCTCCTCTCTCTCGCGTTCACAAATCACTTCTCCCTCAATTCACTGTTTTTCCTTCGATCTCTATATTTATCTCCCTATCACTCAGTTTTCTCTCACAATCACTCCATTTTATTTTATTTTTTGCTTTTCTTCTGATTTTTCAATCTAGGTGTGTATCATGTTCGATGGTGAGTGTGCATGGCCTGAGGTGTGTGTGCTCTACTGTGAATTCAGAGATTTTGTGCTCGGTGTGTGTGGAATCTTTAATAAATTCCTTTCTGTTATTTTATTTTTTGTCCTCCCCCTGTTATTTGGATGACAATGATATATGGTGAGTATATGCTAGTGTGATTTTTGAGTAAAAAGGTGCCAAGATTCTATTAATAATTTCAATAACTAGAATTGTTTGGCCATAAGAGAAAAGATAAATTTTTGACAGAATTAACCTATCTTAAAATACATTTTAATTACTAGAAAGAGATCACTTCTATTTGGACTCCATTGGTGGCAACTTGTAATGATACATGGGACAATTTGGGTATTTAAGAAGCCAAGTCTCAATGCAGCCATAATGGAAACTGTGGCTGCAAGGCAAGCTCTATTGTTGTGATCTAGGTGAGTAACTCTCCTTGCATATCACACACTCATCTGTCCATTCATTTTATGGAAGATGAACTCTTTACAAAGACTGTATTATTGATCTTACTGCAGGCAGCGACATGAATTCTCTCCTAGCTTGCGCAGTTAAAGACTGTACTAATTCCCTTTCATAATTCTCATCAAAATGCACGCACCAACAATTTATTGTGTTCCTCACAGCATCTTTTGTATCCCCTTCACGGGCTTCAATCCATTGTAATTTTTCATACAAAGATGGTTCGTTAGATTGTCCCAATCCCTTGATTGCTTTATGAGTAACTCTCCAAACTATTTCTCCAATCTCATCATATTGGTTTTTAACAATTCTGGATTTGGTAGGTTCAAATTTTTGAGGAGATACATAAAGTTTCTCAACAATTATAAGGCTCACATAAGCTGTACATGATCTTGCAAAGGAGGTGCAAGGTTCTGTGTTGTACGAGCATACTCCAAGATATTCTCAAGACCATCCCACTTAATTCTTTCTAATATAAGGTTGTTTACTTAACAGTGGCCGTTAAGTTTTACGTATAGATTAGGCTTTAATCGGTGGCCATATAGATTAGCAGGTTGGTCTCACAAATAAAACTATAACCTTTATGCAACAGGAAGAGAATACACATGGTCTCAACAAATCTTCAAATGTAAGATCTAGCACTTTCAACTCTAGAAACAAAGTGGAAAACAAAATAGTGCTAACCCGGGGTCTTCTCCTCGTCTAAGAGCACTTTCAACTTCAGAGTCATCAGTGTGATTGCGAAATCAATCATAAAAATAATGATAAATGTTATGTCTAAAGAATTAAAGAAATCCAAATAACAAAATTTCTTATAAGACAAAATATTTTACCCTCAGGGGACCAACAAAAATATGAATAACAGAAGCACCAGCTTGAGCAGCAGCAGCAGCGTGACAAAAGCTAAGAAGTCGAGACAAAAGTTTCTAATAGACTTAGGTTAGAAAAGGAAATTCCAAGCATTCACCCAAAAGATATATTGTATTTGGACTTTGAATGGAATTGGAAGTGCCAAGGTTTTGATCGTTTCTACTGTTGTTCTTAGCTTTGGATCTAGTGGCAGCTGCAAATGAAAAAGTGTAAGTGCCTGTTGACCCCATTAGAGAAAAAAACTGCTAAGCAACCTCTAATGCGACTTTTAGGGGATTGAATTTCACTTTCATCAATTGCTGATTCAGTTAACTCACTGGAAGCATGAGAATTTGATTCCGACTCAGCACATGTTGGTTCTGAAGGGGAACATTCTGTTTCCGCTTCCGTTGATGGATCAGTGACTTCAGAATCTGTTACATGATCAAGAAAATGAAGTTACAGAACATTCAAGAGAACCAAATAATGCATTGTTGCCCGCCCCTTCCCATCATAGATCATCAGAAATGCAGCAAATACAATAATCTGCACCATGTTTGCCCATTGACTTTGTATGTTTTCTCAATCCATTTTGCTTCTAGCCTCTTTATATATTTCCACCTCTCTCGTCAAATGACTTGAGAGCCTTCTTATCAGTATCTACATCTTAAGTGTACCAAATTCTGAAAAACCCCATCATATGGATTTTTAAAAAGAATTGTAGTGAAGGATCAACTATCGATATAAGGTACTACGACATGATGTCTTGTAACAGCTGCTACCTCCTCTACATTGTTTTTAAATTATTTTGCGGGAATTAAAACATAAATGAACCATATAACTCATAGAGACAAGTATGCAGCTCTGATGCCCTCCGTCATAAAAGTTTCAAAATGAGAACCTTGTAAATAAAACATGAAATAGTAATAGCTGAATGAACAGGCAATTGACTAGGAGAAAATTACCTTCTGTAATTTCAGATTCATCAATTTCGTCTTCTTCTTCTTTTTGAGCCACCGTGATGCTCTCCATGCTGTCCACTTTCTGTTGATGGCTTTGAGCATTTTTGGAAGTAATTTCTTGTTCCTTCCTCTAGATGTGGAACTTATTCAACTTTTCCTCAAACTCCTCAATGCATGATTTGAGTTCAGGTTTAGCAAACTTCTTCCCCAAATTGAAGACATTCAAACAGGCAAATAAATCTTTAACACTGTGAAATGAATTCCCAATAACTTCAAAAAACTAGTCCAAGCGAAAATCCTTGTGATGCCATAACAAATTTTACCTTGTTGATAATAGTTTGAAAATTCTCCATCACAGCGTCTTCAGATAAGGCACGTTCGTTCATACGTTTTAGACAACTCTATCAGCTTTCTCATGCTCTTATCAGTGTACGATAGCTGAGATAGGCAATAGGATATGTACTCGTATAGCCTGATATCTGCATAAAAGAGCATATTAACATGCAGAAGTTTCTCTAGTGATAATTCAAATAGCAAATCAGAAACTCACTAAAATCTATTCATTCAAAGGTTTCCTAATTATAATTTTTCTTTTAAATTTTTGCAAAGGTACTCCTAGAAATACTGTAAACACGCCTTCCATAATAGCATAAAAGCTGAGTATGAAAGCAAATATCAGATGAAGCATCCACA